>NW_026525437.1:300000-381437 GCF_943734705.1 Anopheles coustani | reverse complement strand
TTTCCGGTGTTTCCAAGTACTTGGAAGCGATTTTCAAGCATCTCCAAAGTACATTTTTGGTGTTTCCAAGTACTTGGAAGCGATTTTCAAGCATCTACAAAGCACTTTTTCCGTGTTTCTTAGTACTTCGAAGCGATTTTCCATCTTTTTGCATGATGTTTTTATGTTTTACATGTAAAAATCATCACAGCTTTCTTATTTTTTAACTTCTCTTGGAAGAAAATACTTAAAACCAGTAATTTTGCTATGAAAAGAGTTCAAAAAATGCCTATATTTGAACGCTCATAACTTTTTTGTCTTACGTCCTACGTCGAATTTGACCCCCATGTTGACGGTTCTACGTTAAATTTCCTTTCTTTTGGTACCAAAAGCGTCCTTCTAGCTCGTCTAGTTTCCTTACAATTCACGATTAAAGTTAGAGGTTTTTTCAGAAAAAGAGCATTTTCGTTGTTGCACTCTGAATTTTGCTATCGAGCTAGGCATTCCTCTAAGCATCTCATCTAGCTTTTCTCGCCTTTTTGAAGGCATCCAACGAGCATCGACGGTGTTTCCAAGTACTTGGAAGCGATTTTCAAGCATCTCCAAAGTACATTTTCGGTGTTTCCAAGTACTTGGAAGCGATTTTCAAGCTTCTCCAAAGAACATTTTTGGTGTTTCCAAGTACTTGGAAGCGATTTTCAAGCTTCTGAAAAGTACATTTTCGGTGTTTCCAAGTACTTGGGAGCGATTTTCAAGCATCTACAAAGCACTTATTCGGTGTTTCTTAGTACTTCGAAGCGATTTTCCATCTTTTTGCATGATGTTTTTATGTTTTACATGTAAAAATCATCACAGCTTTCTTATTTTTTAACTTCTATTGAAGAAAATACTTTAAACCAGTAATTTTGCTATGAAAAGAGTTCAAAAAATGCCTATATTTGAACGCTTATAACTTTTTTGTCTTACGTCCTACGTCGAATTTGACCCCTATGTTGACGGTTCTACGTTAAATTTTCTTTCTTTTGGTACCAAAAGCGTCCTTCTAGCTCTTCTAGTTTCCTTACAATTCACGTTTAAAGTTAGAGGTTTTTTCAGAAAAAGAGCATTTTCGTTGTTGCGCTCTGAATTTTGCTATCGAGCTAGGCATTCCTCTAAGCATCTCATCTAGCTTTTCTCGCCTTTTTGAAGGCATCCAACGAGCATCGACGGTGTTTCCAAGTACTTGGAAGCGATTTTCAAGCTTCTCCAAAGAACATTTTTGGTGTTTCCAAGTACTTGGAAGCGATTTTCAAGCTTCTGAAAAGTACATTTTCGGTGTTTCCAAGTACTTGGGAGCGATTTTCAAGCTTCTCCAAAGTACATTTTCGGTGTTTCCAAGTACTTGGGAGCGATTTTCAAGCATCTCTAAAGTACATTTCCGGTGTTTCCAAGTACTTGGAAGCGATTTTCAAGCATCTCCAAAGTACATTTTTGGTGTTTCCAAGTACTTGGAAGTGATTTTCAAGCATCTACAAAGCACTTTCTCGGTGTTTCTTAGTACTTCGAAGCGATTTTCCATCTTTTAGCATGATATTTTTATTTTTTACATGTAAAAATCATCACAGCTTTCTTATTTTTTAACTTTTCTTGGAAGAAAATACTTAAAACCAGCAATTTTGCTATGAAAAGAGGTCAAAAAATGCCTATCTTTGAACGCTTTTAACTTTTTTGTCTTACGTCCTACGTCGAATTTGACCCCCATGTTGACGGTTCTACGTTAAATTTCCTTTCTTTTGGTACCAAAAGCGTCCTTCTAGCTCTTCTGGTTTCCTTACAATTCACGTTTAAAGTTAGAGGTTTTTTCAGAAAAAGAGCATTTTCGTTGTTGCACTCTGAATTTTGCTATCGAGCTAGGCATTCCTCTAAGCATCTCATCTAGCTTTTCTCGCCTTTTTGAAGGCATCCAACGAGCATCGACGGTGTTTTCAAGTACTTGGAAGCGATTTTCAAGCATCTCCAAAGAACATTTTTGGTGTTTCCAAGTACTTGGAAGCGATTTTCAAGCTTCTGAAAAGTACATTTTCGGTGTTTCCAAGTACTTGGGAGCGATTTTCAAGCATCTACAAAGCACTTATTCGGTGTTTCTTAGTACTTCGAAGCGATTTTCCATCTTTTTGCATGATATTTTTATTTTTTACATGTAAAAATCATCACAGCTTTCTTATTTTTTAACTTCTATTGGAAGAAAATACTTTAAACCAGTAATTTTGCTATGAAAAGAGTTCAAAAAATGCCTATATTTGAACGCTTATAACTTTTTTGTCTTACGTCCTACGTCGAATTTGACCCCTATGTTGACGGTTCTACGTTAAATTTTCTTTCTTTTGGTACCAAAAGCGTCCTTCTAGCTCTTCTAGTTTCCTTACAATTCACGTTTAAAGTTAGAGGTTTTTTCAGAAAAAGAGCACTTTCGTTGTTGCAGTCTGAATTTTGCTATCGAGCTAGGCATTCCTCTAAGCATCTCATCTAGCTTTTCTCGCCTTTTTGAAGGCATCCAACGAGCATCGACGGTGTTTCCAAGTACTTGGGAGCGATTTTCAAGCATCTCTAAAGTACATTTTCGGTGTTTCCAAGTACTTGGAAGCGATTTTCAAGCATCTCTAAAGTACATTTCCGGTGTTTCCAAGTACTTGGAAGCGATTTTCAAGCATCTCCAAAGTACATTTTTGGTGTTTCCAAGTACTTGGAAGCGATTTTCAAGCATCTACAAAGCACTTTTTCCGTGTTTCTTAGTACTTCGAAGCGATTTTCCATCTTTTTGCATGATGTTTTTATGTTTTACATGTAAAAATCATCACAGCTTTCTTATTTTTTAACTTCTCTTGGAAGAAAATACTTAAAACCAGTAATTTTGCTATGAAAAGAGTTCAAAAAATGCCTATATTTGAACGCTCATAACTTTTTTGTCTTACGTCCTACGTCGAATTTGACCCCCATGTTGACGGTTCTACGTTAAATTTCCTTTCTTTTGGTACCAAAAGCGTCCTTCTAGCTCGTCTAGTTTCCTTACAATTCACGATTAAAGTTAGAGGTTTTTTCAGAAAAAGAGCATTTTCGTTGTTGCACTCTGAATTTTGCTATCGAGCTAGGCATTCCTCTAAGCATCTCATCTAGCTTTTCTCGCCTTTTTGAAGGCATCCAACGAGCATCGACGGTGTTTCCAAGTACTTGGAAGCGATTTTCAAGCATCTCCAAAGTACATTTTCGGTGTTTCCAAGTACTTGGAAGCGATTTTCAAGCTTCTCCAAAGAACATTTTTGGTGTTTCCAAGTACTTGGAAGCGATTTTCAAGCTTCTGAAAAGTACATTTTCGGTGTTTCCAAGTACTTGGAAGCGATTTTCAAGCATCTCCAAAGTACATTTTCGGTGTTTCCAAGTACTTGGAAGCGATTTTCAAGCATCTCTAAAGTACATTTCCGGTGTTTCCAAGTACTTGGAAGTGATTTTCAAGCATCTACAAAGCACTTTCTCGGTGTTTCTTAGTACTTCGAAGCGATTTTCCATCTTTTAGCATGATATTTTTATTTTTTACATGTAAAAATCATCACAGCTTTCTTATTTTTTAACTTTTCTTGGAAGAAAATACTTAAAACCAGCAATTTTGCTATGAAAAGAGGTCAAAAAATGGCTATCTTTGAACGCTTTTAACTTTTTTGTCTTACGTCCTACGTCGAATTTGACCCCCATGTTGACGGTTCTACGTTAAATTTCCTTTCTTTTGGTACCAAAAGCGTCCTTCTAGCTCTTCTAGTTTCCTTACAATTAACGTTTAAAGTTAGAGGTTTTTTCAGAAAAAGAGCATTTTCGTTGTTTCAGTCTGAATTTAGCTATCGAGCTAGGCTTTTCTCTAAGCATCTCACCTTGCTTTTCTGGTCTTTTTGAAGGCATCCAACGAGTATCGACGGTGTTTCCAAGTACTTGGAAGCGATTTTCAAGCTTCTCCAAAGTACATTTTAGGTGTTTCCAAGTACTTGGGAGCGATTTTCAAGCATCTACAAAGCGTTTTTTCGGTGTTGCTTAGTACTTCGAAGCGATTTTCAAGCTTCTCCAAAGTACATTTAAGGTGTTTCCAAGTACTTGGGAGCGAATTTCAAGCATCTACAAAGCATTTTTTCGGTGTTGCTTAGTACTTCGAAGCGATTTTCCATCTTTTTGAATGATATTTTTATGTTTTACATGTAAAAATGATCACAGCTTTCTTATTTTTTAACTTCTCTTGGAAGAAAATACTTAAAACCAGTAATTTTGCTATGAAAAAAGGTCAAAAAATGCCTAACTTTGAACGCTTATAACTTTTTTGTCTTACGTCGTACGTCGAATTTGACCCCCATGTTGACGGTTCTACGTTAAATTTCCTTTCTTTTGGTACCAAAAGCGTCCTTCTAGCTCTTCTAGTTTCCTTACAATTCACGTTTAAAGTTAGAGGTTTTTTCAGAAAAAGAGCACTTTCGTTGTTGCAGTCTGAATTTTGCTATCGAGTTAGGCATTCCTCTAAGCATCTCATTTAGCTTTTCTCGCCTTTTTGAAGGCATCCAACGAGCATCGACGGTGTTTCCAAGTACTTGGGAGCGATTTTCAAGCTTCTCCAAAGTACGTTTTCGGTATTTCCAAGTACTTGGGAGCGATTTTCAAGCATCGCCAAAGTACATTTTCGGTGTTTCCAAGTACTTGGGAGCGATTTTCAAGCATCTCTAAAGTACATTTTCGGTGTTTCCAAGTACTTGGGAGCGATTTTCAAGCATCTACAAAGCGTTTTTTCGGTGTTGCTTAGTACTTCGAAGCGATTTTCAAGCTTCTCCAAAGTACATTTAAGGTGTTTCCAAGTACTTGGGAGCGATTTTCAAGCATCTACAAAGCATTTTTTCGGTGTTGCTTAGTACTTCGAAGCGATTTTCCATCTTTATGAATGATATTTTTATGTTTTACATGTAAAAATCATCACAGCTTTCTTATTTTTTAACTTCTCTTGGAAGAAAATACTTAAAACCAGCAATTTTGCTATGAAAAGAGGTCAAAAAATGCCTATATTTGAACGCTCATAACTTTTTTGTCTTACGTCCTACGTCGAATTTGACCCCCATGTTGACGGTTCTACGTTAAATTTCCTTTCTTTTGGTACCGAAAGCGTCCTTCTAGCTCTTCTAGTTTCCTTACAATTCACGTTTAAAGTTAGAGGTTTTTTCAGAAAAGAGCATTTTCGTTGTTGCAGTCTGAATTTTGCTATCGAGTTAGGCATTCCTCTAAGCATCTCATTTAGCTTTTCTCGCCTTTTTGAAGGCATCCAACGAGCATCGACGGTGTTTCCAAGTACTTGGGAGCGATTTTCAAGCTTCTCCAAAGTACATTTTCGGTATTTCCAAGTACTTGGGAGCGATTTTCAAGCATCGCCAAAGTACATTTTCGGTGTTTCCAAGTACTTGGGAGCGATTTTCAAGCATCTCTAAAGTACATTTTCGGTGTTTCCAAGTACTTGGAAGCGATTTTCAAGCATCTCCAAAGTACATTTTTGGTGTTTCCAAGTACTTGGAAGTGATTTTCAAGCATCTACAAAGCACTTTTTCGGTGTTTCCAAGTACTTGGAAGTGATTTTCAAGCATCTACAAAGCACTTTTTCGGTGTTTCTTAGTACTTCGAAGCGATTTTCCATCTTTTTGCATTATATTTTTATGTTTTACATGTTAAAATCATCACAGCTTTCTTATTTTTTAACTTCTCTTGGAAGAAAATACTTAAAACCAGCAATTTTGCTATGAAAAGAGGTCAAAAAATGCCTATCTTTGAACGCTCATAACTTTTTTGTCTTACGTCCTACGTCGAATTTGACCCCCATGATGTCCTTTTAGTTCTTCTAGTTTCCTTACAATTCACGTTTAAAGTTAGAGGTTTTTTCAGAAAAAGAGCATTTTCGTTGTTGCACTCTGAATTTTGCTATCGAGCTAGGCATTCCTCTAAGCATCTCATCTAGCTTTTCTCGCCTTTTTGAAGGCATCCAACGAGCATCGACGGTGTTTCCAAGTACTTGGAAGCGATTTTCAAGCATCTCCAAAGTACATTTTCGGTGTTTCCAAGTACTTGGAAGCGATTTTCAAGCATCTCCAAAGTACATTTTTGGTGTTTCCAAGTACTTGGAAGCGATTTTCAAGCTTCTGAAAAGTACATTTTCGGTGTTTCCAAGTACTTGGGAGCGATTTTCAAGCTTCTCCAAAGTACATTTTCGGTGTTTCCAAGTACTTGGAAGCGATTTTCAAGCATCTCCAAAGTACATTTTTGGTGTTTCCAAGTACTTGGAAGTGATTTTCAAGCTTCTGAAAAGTACATTTTCGGTGTTTCCAAGTACTTGGGAGCGATTTTCAAGCATCTACAAAGCACTTTTTCGGTGTTTCTTAGTACTTCGAAGCGATTTTCCATCGTTTTGCATTTTATTTTTATGTTTTACATGTAAAAATCATCACAGCTTTCTTATTTTTTAACTTCTCTTGGAAGAAAATACTTAAAACCAGCAAGTTTGCTATGAAAAGAGGTCAAAAAATGCCTATATTTGAACGCTCATAACTTTTTTGTCTTATGTCCTACGTCGAATTTGACCCCCATGTTGACGGTTCTACGTTAAATTTCCTTTCTTTTGGTACCAAAAGCGTCCTTCTAGCTCTTCTGGTTTCCTTACAATTCACGTTTAAAGTTAGAGGTTTTTTCAGAAAAAGAGCATTTTCGTTGTTGCACTCTGAATTTTGCTATCGTGCTAGGCTTTTCTCTTAGCATCTCACCTAGCTTTTCTGGTCTTTTTGAAGGCATCCAACGAGTATCGACGGTGTTTCCAAGTACTTGGGAGCGATTTTCAAGCTTCTCCAAAGTACGTTTTCGGTATTTCCAAGTACTTGGGAGCGATTTTCAAGCATCGCCAAAGTACATTTTCGGTGTTTCCAAGTACTTGGGAGCGATTTTCAAGCATCTCTAAAGTACATTTTCGGTGTTTCCAAGTACTTGGAAGCGATTTTCAAGCATCTCCAAAGTACATTTTTGGTGTTTCCAAGTACTTGGAAGTGATTTTCAAGCATCTACAAAGCACTTTCTCGGTGTTTCTTAGTACTTCGAAGCGATTTTCCATCTTTTTGCATGATGTTTTTATGTTTTACATGTAAAAATCATCACAGCTTTCTTATTTTTTAACTTCTCTTGGAAGAAAATACTTAAAACCAGTAATTTTGCTATGAAAATAGGTCAAAAAATACCTAACTTTGAACGCTTATAACTTTTTTGTCTTACGTCCTACGTCGAATTTGACCCCTATGTTGACGGTTCTACGTTAAATTTTCTTTCTTTTGGTACCAAAAGCGTCCTTCTAGCTCTTCTAGTTTCCTTACAATTCACGATTAAAGTTAGAGGTTTTTTCAGAAAAAGAGCATTTTCGTTGTTGCGCTCTGAATTTTGCTATCGAGCTAGGCATTCCTCTAAGCATCTCATCTAGCTTTTCTCGCCTTTTTGAAGGCATCCAACGAGCATCGACGGTGTTTCCAAGTACTTGGAAGCGATTTTCAAGCTTCTCCAAAGAACATTTTTGGTGTTTCCAAGTACTTGGAAGCGATTTTCAAGCTTCTGAAAAGTACATTTTCGGTGTTTCCAAGTACTTGGGAGCGAGTTTCAAGCTTCTCCAAAGTACATTTTCGGTGTTTCCAAGTACTTGGGAGCGATTTTCAAGCATCTCTAAAGTACATTTCCGGTGTTTCCAAGTACTTGGAAGCGATTTTCAAGCATCTCCAAAGTACATTTTCGGTGTTTCCAAGTACTTGGAAGTGATTTTCAAGCATCTACAAAGCACTTTCTCGGTGTTTCTTAGTACTTCGAAGCGATTTTCCATCTTTTAGCATGATATTTTTATTTTTTACATGTAAAAATCATCACAGCTTTCTTATTTTTTAACTTTTCTTGGAAGAAAATACTTAAAACCAGCAATTTTGCTATGAAAAGAGGTCAAAAAATGCCTATCTTTGAACGCTTTTAACTTTTTTGTCTTACGTCCTACGTCGAATTTGACCCCCATGTTGACGGTTCTACGTTAAATTTCCTTTCTTTTGGTACCAAAAGCGTCCTTCTAGCTCTTCTGGTTTCCTTACAATTCACGTTTAAAGTTAGAGGTTTTTTCAGAAAAAGAGCATTTTCGTTGTTGCACTCTGAATTTTGCTATCGAGCTAGGCATTCCTCTAAGCATCTCATCTAGCTTTTCTCGCCTTTTTGAAGGCATCCAACGAGCATCGACGGTGTTTCCAAGTACTTGGAAGCGATTTTCAAGCATCTCCAAAGAACATTTTTGGTGTTTCCAAGTACTTGGAAGCGATTTTCAAGCTTCTGAAAAGTACATTTTCGGTGTTTCCAAGTACTTGGGAGCGATTTTCAAGCATCTACAAAGCACTTATTCGGTGTTTCTTAGTACTTCGAAGCGATTTTCCATCTTTTTGCATGATGTTTTTATGTTTTACATGTAAAAATCATCACAGCTTTCTTATTTTTTAACTTCTATTGGAAGAAAATACTTAAAACCAGTAATTTTGCTATGAAAAGAGTTCAAAAAATGCCTATATTTGAACGCTTATAACTTTTTTGTCTTACGTCCTACGTCGAATTTGACCCCTATGTTGACGGTTCTACGTTAAATTTTCTTTCTTTTGGTACCAAAAGCGTCCTTCTAGCTCTTCTAGTTTCCTTACAATTCACGTTTAAAGTTAGAGGTTTTTTCAGAAAAAGAGCACTTTCGTTGTTGCAGTCTGAATTTTGCTATCGAGCTAGGCATTCCTCTAAGCATCTCATCTAGCTTTTCTCGCCTTTTTGAAGGCATCCAACGAGCATCGACGGTGTTTCCAAGTACTTGGGAGCGATTTTCAAGCATCTCTAAAGTACATTTTCGGTGTTTCCAAGTACTTGGAAGCGATTTTCAAGCATCTCTAAAGTACATTTCCGGTGTTTCCAAGTACTTGGAAGCGATTTTCAAGCATCTCCAAAGTACATTTTTGGTGTTTCCAAGTACTTGGAAGCGATTTTCAAGCATCTATAAAGCACTTTTTCCGTGTTTCTTAGTACTTCGAAGCGATTTTCCATCTTTTTGCATGATGTTTTTATGTTTTACATGTAAAAATCATCACAGCTTTCTTATTTTTTAACTTCTCTTGGAAGAAAATACTTAAAACCAGTAATTTTGCTATGAAAAGAGTTCAAAAAATGCCTATATTTGAACGCTCATAACTTTTTTGTCTTACGTCCTACGTCGAATTTGACCCCCATGTTGACGGTTTTACGTTAAATTTCCTTTCTTTTGGTACCAAAAGCGTCCTTCTAGCTCTTCTAGTTTCCTTACAATTCACGTTTAAAGTTAGAGGTTTTTTCAGAAAAAGAGCATTTTCGTTGTTGCACTCTGAATTTTGCTATCGAGCTAGGCATTCCTCTAAGCATCTCATCTAGCTTTTCTCGCCTTTTTGAAGGCATCCAACGAGCATCGACGGTGTTTCCAAGTACTTGGAAGCGATTTTCAAGCATCTCCAAAGTACATTTTCGGTGTTTCCAAGTACTTGGAAGCGATTTTCAAGCTTCTCCAAAGAACATTTTTGGTGTTTCCAAGTACTTGGAAGCGATTTTCAAGCATCTCCAAGGTACATTTTCGGTGTTTCCAAGTACTTGGAAGCGATTTTCAAGCATCTCCAAGGTACATTTTCGGTGTTTCCAAGTACTTGGAAGCGATTTTCAAGCATCTCTAAAGTACATTTCCGGTGTTTCCAAGTACTTGGAAGTGATTTTCAAGCATCTACAAAGCACTTTCTCGGTGTTTCTTAGTACTTCAAAGCGATTTTCCATCTTTTAGCATGATATTTTTATTTTTTACATGTAAAAATCATCACAGCTTTCTTATTTTTTAACTTTTCTTGGAAGAAAATACTTAAAACCAGCAATTTTGCTATGAAAAGAGGTCAAAAAATGCCTATCTTTGAACGCTTTTAACTTTTTTGTCTTACGTCCTACGTCGAATTTGACCCCCATGTTGACGGTTCTACGTTAAATTTCCTTTCTTTTGGTACCAAAAGCGTCCTTCTAGCTCTTCTAGTTTCCTTACAATTAACGTTTAAAGTTAGAGGTTTTTTCAGAAAAAGAGCATTTTCGTTGTTGCAGTCTGAATTTTGCTATCGAGCTAGGCTTTTCTCTAAGCATCTCACATTGCTTTTCTGGTCTTTTTGAAGGCATCCAACGAGTATCGACGGTGTTTCCAAGTACTTGGGAGCGATTTTCACGCTTCTCCAAAGTACATTTTAGGTGTTTCCAAGTACTTGGGAGCGATTTTCAAGCATCTACAAAGCGTTTTTTCGGTGTTGCTTAGTACTTCGAAGCGATTTTCAAGCTTCTCCAAAGTACATTTAAGGTGTTTCCAAGTACTTGGGAGCGAATTTCAAGCATCTACAAAGCATTTTTTCGGTGTTGCTTAGTACTTCGAAGCGATTTTCCATCTTTTTGAATGATATTTTTATGTTTTACATGTAAAAATCATCACAGCTTTCTTATTTTTTAACTTCTCTTGGAAGAAAATACTTAAAACCAGTAATTTTGCTATGAAAATAGGTCAAAAAATACCTAACTTTGAACGCTTATAACTTTTTTGTCTTACGTCGTACGTCGAATTTGACCCCCATGTTGACGGTTCTACGTTAAATTTCCTTTCTTTTGGTACCGAAAGCGTCCTTCTAGCTCTTCTAGTTTCCTTACAATTCACGTTTAAAGTTAGAGGTTTTTTCAGAAAAAGAGCACTTTCGTTGTTGCAGTCTGAATTTTGCTATCGAGTTAGGCATTCCTCTAAGCATCTCATTTAGCTTTTCTCGCCTTTTTGAAGGCATCCAACGAGCATCGACGGTGTTTCCAAGTACTTGGGAGCGATTTTCAAGCTTCTCCAAAGTACGTTTTCGGTATTTCCAAGTACTTGGGAGCGATTTTCAAGCATCGCCAAAGTACATTTTCGGTGTTTCCAAGTACTTGGGAGCGATTTTCAAGCATCTACAAAGCGTTTTTTCGGTGTTGCTTAGTACTTCGAAGCGATTTTCAAGCTTCTCCAAAGTACATTTAAGGTGTTTCCAAGTACTTGGGAGCGATTTTCAAGCATCTACAAAGCATTTTTTCGGTGTTGCTTAGTACTTCGAAGCGATTTTCCATCTTTATGAATGATATTTTTATGTTTTACATGTAAAAATCATCACAGCTTTCTTATTTTTTAACTTCTCTTGGAAGAAAATACTTAAAACCAGCAATTTTGCTATGAAAAGAGGTCAAAAAATGCCTATATTTGAACGCTCATAACTTTTTTGTCTTACGTCGTACGTCGAATTTGACCCCCATGTTGACGGTTCTACGTTAAATTTCCTTTCTTTTTTTTACCAAAAGCGTCCTGCTAGCTCTTCTAGTTTCCTTACAATTCACGTTTAAAGTTAGAGGTTTTTTCAGAAAAGAGCATTTTCGTTGTTGCAGTCTGAATTTTGCTATCGAGTTAGGCATTCCTCTAAGCATCTCATTTAGCTTTTCTCGCCTTTTTGAAGGCATCCAACGAGCATCGACGGTGTTTCCAAGTACTTGGGAGCGATTTTCAAGCTTCTCCAAAGTACGTTTTCGGTATTTCCAAGTACTTGGGAGCGATTTTCAAGCATCGCCAAAGTACATTTTCGGTGTTTCCAAGTACTTGGGAGCGATTTTCAAGCATCTCTAAAGTACATTTTCGGTGTTTCCAAGTACTTGGAAGCGATTTTCAAGCATCTCCAAAGTACATTTTTGGTGTTTCCAAGTACTTGGAAGTGATTTTCAAGCATCTACAAAGCACTTTTTCGGTGTTTCCAAGTACTTGGAAGTGATTTTCAAGCATCTACAAAGCACTTTTTCGGTGTTTCTTAGTACTTCGAAGCGATTTTCCATCTTTTTGCATTATATTTTTATGTTTTACATGTTAAAATCATCACAGCTTTCTTATTTTTTAACTTCTCTTGGAAGAAAATACTTAAAACCAGCAATTTTGCTATGAAAAGAGGTCAAAAAATGCCTATCTTTGAACGCTCATAACTTTTTTGTCTTACGTCCTACGTCGAATTTGACCCCCATGATGTCCTTTTAGCTCTTCTAGTTTCCTTACAATTCACGTTTAAAGTTAGAGGTTTTTTCAGAAAAAGAGCATTTTCGTTGTTGCACTCTGAATTTTGCTATCGAGCTAGGCATTCCTCTAAGCATCTCATCTAGCTTTTCTCGCCTTTTTGAAGGCATCCAACGAGCATCGACGGTGTTTCCAAGTACTTGGAAGCGATTTTCAAGCATCTCCAAAGTACATTTTCGGTGTTTCCAAGTACTTGGAAGCGATTTTCAAGCTTCTCCAAAGAACATTTTTGGTGTTTCCAAGTACTTGGAAGCGATTTTCAAGCTTCTGAAAAGTACATTTTCGGTGTTTCCAAGTACTTGGGAGCGATTTTCAAGCTTCTCCAAAGTACATTTTCGGTGTTTCCAAGTACTTGGAAGCGATTTTCAAGCATCTCTAAAGTACATTTTCGGTGTTTCCAAGTACTTGAAAGCGATTTTCAAGCATCTCCAAAGTACATTTTTGGTGTTTACAAGTACTTGGAAGTGATTTTCAAGCATCTACAAAGCACTTTTTCGGTGTTTCTCAGTACTTCGAAGCGATTTTCCATCTTTTTGCATGATATTTTTATGTTTTACATGTAAAAATCATCACAGCTTTCTTATTTTTTAACTTCTCTTGGAAGAAAATACTTAAAACCAGCAAGTTTGCTATGAAAAGAGGTCAAAAAATGCCTATATTTGAACGCTCATAACTTTTTTGTCTTATGTCCTACGTCGAATTTGACCCCCATGTTGACGGTTCTACGTTAAATTTCCTTTCTTTTGGTACCAAAAGCGTCCTTCTAGCTCTTCTGGTTTCCTTACAATTCACGTTTAAAGTTAGAGGTTTTTTCAGAAAAAGAGCATTTTCGTTGTTGCACTCTGAATTTTGCTATCGAGCTAGGCTTTTCTCTAAGCATCTCACCTAGCTTTTCTGGTCGTTTTGAAGGCATCCAACGAGCATCGACGGTGTTTCCAAGTTCTTGGAAGCGATTTTCAAGCATCTCTAAAGTACATTTTCGGTGTTTCCAAGTACTTGGAAGCGATTTTCAAGCATCTCCAAAGTACATTTTTGGTGTTTCCAAGTACTTGGAAGTGATTTTCAAGCTTCTGAAAAGTACATTTTCGGTGTTTCCAAGTACTTGGGAGCGATTTTCAAGCATCTACAAAGCACTTTTTCGGTGTTTCTTAGTACTTCGAAGCGATTTTCCATCTTTTTGCATTTTATTTTTATGTTTTACATGTAAAAATCATCACAGCTTTCTTATTTTTTAACTTCTCTTGGAAGAAAATACTTAAAACCAGCAAGTTTGCTATGAAAAGAGGTCAAAAAATGCCTATATTTGAACGCTCATAACTTTTTTGTCTTATGTCCTACGTCGAATTTGACCCCCATGTTGACGGTTCTACGTTAAATTTCCTTTCTTTTGGTACCAAAAGCGTCCTTCTAGCTCTTCTGGTTTCCTTACAATTCACGTTTAAAGTTAGAGGTTTTTTCAGAAAAAGAGCATTTTCGTTGTTGCACTCTGAATTTTGCTATCGTGCTAGGCTTTTCTCTTAGCATCTCACCTAGCTTTTCTGGTCTTTTTGAAGGCATCCAACGAGTATCGACGGTGTTTCCAAGTACTTGGGAGCGATTTTCAAGCTTCTCCAAAGTACGTTTTCGGTATTTCCAAGTACTTGGGAGCGATTTTCAAGCATCGCCAAAGTACATTTTCGGTGTTTCCAAGTACTTGGGAGCGATTTTCAAGCATCTCTAAAGTACATTTTCGGTGTTTCCAAGTACTTGGAAGCGATTTTCAAGCATCTCCAAAGTACATTTTTGGTGTTTCCAAGTACTTGGAAGTGATTTTCAAGCATCTACAAAGCACTTTCTCGGTGTTTCTTAGTACTTCGAAGCGATTTTCCATCTTTTTGCATGATGTTTTTATGTTTTACATGTAAAAATCATCACAGCTTTCTTATTTTTTAACTTCTCTTGGAAGAAAATACTTAAAACCAGTAATTTTGCTATGAAAATAGGTCAAAAAATACCTAACTTTGAACGCTTATAACTTTTTTGTCTTACGTCGTACGTCGAATTTGACCCCCATGTTGACGGTTCTACGTTAAATTTCCTTTCTTTTGGTACCAAAAGCGTCCTTCTAGCTCTTCTAGTTTCCTTACAATTCACGTTTAAAGTTAGAGGTTTTTTCAGAAAAAGAGCATTTTCGTTGTTGCAGTCTGAATTTTGCTATCGAGCTAGGCTTTTCTCTAAGCATCTCACCTAGCTTTTCTGGTCGTTTTGAAGGCATCCAACGAGTATCGACGGTGTTTCCAAGTACTTGGGAGCGATTTTCAAGCTTCTCCAAAGTACGTTTTCGGTATTTCCAAGTTCTTGGAAGCGATTTTCAAGCATCTCCAAAGTACATTTTCGGTGTTTCCAAGTACTTGGAAGCGATTTTCAAGCTTCTCCAAAGAACATTTTTGGTGTTTCCAAGTACTTGGAAGCGATTTTCAAGCTTCTGAAAAGTACATTTTCGGTGTTTCCAAGTACTTGGGAGCGATTTTCAAGCATCTACAAAGCACTTTTTCGGTGTTTCTTAGTACTTCGAAGCGATTTTCCATCTTTTTGCATGATATTTTTATGTTTTACATGTAAAAATCATCACAGCTTTCTTATTTTTTAACTTCTCTTGGAAGAAAATACTTAAAACCAGTAATTTTGCTATGAAAAGAGTTCAAAAAATGCCTATATTTGAACGCTTATAACTTTTTTGTCTTACGTCCTACGTCGAATTTGACCCCTATGTTGACGGTTCTACGTTAAATTTCCTTTCTTTTGGTACCGAAAGCGTCCTTCTAGCTCTTCTAGTTTCCTTACAATTCACGTTTAAAGTTAGAGGTTTTTTCAGAAAAAGAGCATTTTCGTTGTTGCAGTCTGAATTTTGCTATCGAGCTAGGCTTTTCTCTAAGCATCTCACCTAGCTTTTCTGGTCGTTTTGAAGGCATCCAACGAGTATCGACGGTGTTTCCAAGTACTTGGGAGCGATTTTCAAGCTTCTCCAAAGTACGTTTTCGGTATTTCCAAGTACTTGGGAGCGATTTTCAAGCATCGCCAAAGTACATTTTCGGTGTTTCCAAGTACTTGGGAGCGATTTTCAAGCATCTCTAAAGTACATTTTCGGTGTTTCCAAGTACTTGGAAGCGATTTTCAAGCATCTCCAAAGTACATTTTTGGTGTTTCCAAGTACTTGGAAGTGATTTTCAAGCATCTACAAAGCACTTTCTCGGTGTTTCTTAGTACTTCGAAGCGATTTTCCATCTTTTTGCATGATGTTTTTATGTTTTACATGTAAAAATCAGTTAACGCACTGCTGCGGGTGTTTGAGTTTTAAAAAAACTTAAACTTTATTTCCTACAACATATGTGCGGGTTAATACCCAACTATCGTGTTCGGATGCTGGATACCAACTGATGATCGGTTCGCGATCTGGATCGTTGGTTCACGGTCTTCTGATTCTAGGTGGTCCGCGTCGCTGCGGAAATCTGCAACTCAGCATAATGCGGGCGGTCCGCGTTGCTATGGGAAGCTGCGACTCAGCATAATGTTGTGGTCCGGGGGCCGCGTCTCGATGATCGAATGTTGACTCACAATGTATGCTCTGGCGATGTCCACAATGTATGCGATGGCGTTGTCTACAATGTATACGCTGGCGTTGTCTTGACTCCTCCCTTCTTAAATGACTTTGTCCTCAAAGTCTTGTTGCTGCGTGGAATGATGTTGGTCTGCTTACGAATGTTTCTCCGCGTTGCGGTTCTTGGTTTATGTTTACTTTTACCATTCTCCTTCTATTGAAAAATAAGCAGATTACGGTTGCGCATATGAATAGTAACATGAAAGTTCCTCCGAATGCATGAATTTTCCATTTGATGGAGTTGTTTTGTAGATTTATACTTTGTAGCGTTTCTCGATTTTGCAACGTAAGATTGTTTAGATATTCTATCGGTGGTCTGTCTTCAATTTCGCTTATGTTGACTTTTATTCCCGCTGTCGAGTAGTATGGTTTACCGGGAATGATGGCTTCGTTGTTTGAATAAATTTCTCCGTTGATGATTATGTTGCAATTTTCAAATTGTATCAAGTATGACCCGTTCAATACTTGGTTTGCATTACTGCAATTTGACGATATTTCTGCGATTGCATCATTAATGAGAATATTGGCGTCATTAATGCGTTTCACCAATCCTTTCGAGTAAATTTTTTCGTATTGACATTCAGCGTCTTCTCGTTTCACGAGTTTTTCTATGCATTTGGTGGGTTGTTGCAGATTTACTTGTTGGCATATGTAGAAATCTTCCTGCTCTTGGCATCTTTCCGTAATTTCGAATACATGCGTTCGATTTCGTATTATGAAATTTTGTTTTACGATAATCCGTCTCTCGTGCTGGATTATGGAGTCAATGTATTCGTATTCGTACATTTGTGTGGTTACTTTGGGGAACTTTAGTATGTAGATAATATGCGTTTGGTTTACAGCAACTTGCGCAGTTGATTGCCCTAGCAATTCCTCTGGAGTACGGTAAGTAATGTTGTTACTCTCTAGGAATTGGGCTATAGAGTTTAGATCATCTAGGGATAGTAGCTTGCTGCTTTTAATCCCGTGTTTCGCGAGTATGATGGCATCTTCAATTACTTCTAATTTTTCTTGTAGCATGTTCATGTTTGATAACAGGATCAGTTGACGAATCTCTGTCTGGTGCGTTTCGTATCGTTGATTTTCAATGTTGATAACCGTGTTGGCGACTTCTGTTATTTGTTGGAGTCGTTCATTTAAACCTTGGTTGATAACTACTTGTTTGTTGTTTTCAGCAATTAGGGAGTTTATCGTTGAGTTAATAATATGTAGGTCGTCGGCGTCTGGATTTCCTGCGATCCATTTCCAAACCTTTCCGATCGTGTCCCATCGTTTTTCTCTAATTGTAAACGGTCTAATCTTTCTAAAGGTTTCCTGTAGCGTTCTAGCTTTTATATTAATCAAACTTTCAATTGATGCCGTATAGATTCCATTTGGAATTTCTTCTAACGTTTTTTCTACTGCTTCTTCTATGTTTGATAAATCGATTGGATGTATCGTCCTTACATATCCGATTTGAATTTTAGCTTTACTTATTGGTATTATAGCTAAGGGATTATTACTTAGATCATATATGCTTATATCTGCTACAATAAGCTTGATCAACAGGGTTGTAATCACTCTGTAACGATAGTTAAAAGAATTTCAAAGAGTGTATTAATATTTCTTCCTTATTTCCTTAGATTCATTTTATGAATTTTTCGATTATTTGAATCGATTATATAAGTTGGATAATTCTCCTTTACTTTTATTATGTTGAAACGACTTTCGCGTTTATTATTTGTTTTCTTCCTTTCATATACATATTCGCTTTCTTCATAGTCTTTATATTTTTCATCTTTGATTTTTTCATCATTCTTTTTGAATATTTCGAGTATTCTTTCATTTGTAGCTTCTCTTATTCTTGCTCTTTCTTGTGGATCATCTGATCGTTCTCCTACGTACACATTTCTTGGTGTATCCTTTATAAATGAGTGAATAGTATGATTATATTTATAAACGGCTTGTTGCACTAATGTTATGATACTCATTTCTGGATTGAGTTTTTTCGTACATCTTGCTATTTCTCTGATAGTCGAATGGCATCTCTCTACTTGACCATTCGTTTCTGAACGATTAACTGGAGTTTTGAAGATTTTGACTCCTAGATTTAGTATTGATTGTTTGATTACATTCGATACAAAAGTACATTCGTTGTCTATAACAATTTGGGCTGGCAAGTCCCAGTCATATAAAAGTTGTAGTAATACTTCCTTTATGTCAGCGATTGATTTCGATTTTATCGGTCGAATTTTAACGTACTTTGAAAATTTATCGATTGACGTGATAAATAAAAAGTTTGCGTTGTATGCAAATATATCAATATGAATTAACTCTCCTGGATATTGGTGTTTTTACTGGTATAAATACTTGTGGTTTTCTATCGTATTTTTCGGTTTTGCATATCTCACAATTTTTAACAATATTTTGAATACTTTTTCTCATTCCGGGGAAGTAGAATTTTTTTATGAATTGCAATGAATTTTCCTTAGCGTTTCTGTGTGCAAAATTATGGATATTTTTAATCTCTTCGATTTGTTTTTCTACGTCGCAAAGATCTTCAACTTGTATTTGAGAAAATCTAGCTTTAACTGTTTTTGGATTGTAAAGGTTTTTATAAACTTCTTGGATAATTCCCATTGTTTGTTCATCTGTATGAATTCCATTAATTACGTTTGGATTAATAACTTTTTTGAATTTATCTTTGATAAAATCAGTAGTAAAATTTGGTTCGATGAAAATATGCCTTTTAAATTTCGGGAAAGGGCTTATTAGTTCGTAAGAGGAATTAGTTCCGATTTTAAATATTAGTTGGTTGCGGAAAACATTAATAGGTGCTTCTGTTGAAGGGATATATGAATTATCGTCTTCATCAGCTGAGTGCTGGGTTGGTGTTAGTGAGTTAATTTGTATTCTGGAAAGGGCGTCGGCTACGACGTTCGATCTTCCTGGTTTGTAGCATAACTGGTAATCATGTTCCTCTATGAATGATTTCCATCGTTTCAGCTTTGCGTTGTTGTTCTGCGGTGATAAAGCAAATGTTAATGGTTGATGATCAGTATGGATATTAATTTTCGCTCCGTATATGAAATTTCTCAGTGTATGTAGTGCCCACACGATGGCAAGCATCTCCTTTTCGTTTGTTGCATAATTTTCCTCAGTTTGGGAAAGAGTTCGGGAAATGAAGGTTATTGGTCTATCTCCGTCGTGGCATTTTTGTGAAAGCACAGCTCCTAGTGCTTTATCTGATGCATCTGTTGTCAGTTCAAATGGCTTCTGGAAATCTGGAAAAACTAAAACATCATTAGAAGATATTATGTCTTTCAAGGTTTGGAATGCGTTCTTTGCATTTTGATCAAATTTAATTGGAACATTTTTTGATTCGTTTTTTGAAATTTGGCGATGGCCATCCTCCCCTCTTAGGAGTTTTGTGATGGGTTTTGCTAAGTGTGCATAGTTTTTAATAAACCTGCGGTAATAACCTGACAGTCCTAAAAATCTTCTCAGTTCTTTAAGGTTCTGTGGTTCTGGGAATTTTTTTATGGCTTCAACTTTTTTTATGTTTGGCTTAAGTCCTTCACTTGAGACAATGAATCCGAGGAATTCTACTTCTGTTTTTAAGAATTCGGATTTGTCTGGCTGTATTTTGAAATTTGCGGCTCGCAATGTGTCTAAGACAATTTTCAAGTTTTGCAGATGTTCTTCAACTGTTTCACTAAATATGATAATGTCATCGATGTAAACGTGACATATTTTTCCGATATGTTCTCTCAAAGTGTCGTCCATGACGCGTTGGAATATGGAAGGTGCATTTTTTAATCCAAAGGGCATGCGTACGAATTCATATTTTCCATTGTTTATCGAAAATGCAGTTTTTTCGATGTCGTTCTCCGACATGGGAACTTGATGAAATCCTGATGCTAAATCAAGGGTAGTGAAAAATTTATTTGAGCCTAAATTGGCTAGAACAGTAGATGGATCCGGAATAGGATATTTATCACTTATTGTTTGAGTATTTAATTTTCTGTAGTCTATGACAAGTCTATATTTTTTTTCATTGGCAGCGTCCAGTTTTTTTGGAACAATCCACACTGGTGCATTGTATGGGGATTTTGAAGGTCTAATAATTCCATCATTTAGTAGTTTTTCAATTTGCCTGTTAACTTCACCTTTAAGTGCTTGGGGATAAGGATAAGTTTTACTGTAGATTGGCGATTCATTTTTTGTCCTTATGGTAGCTTTTACTTGTGAGGTAAAAGGTAATTTAGAATCAGGTGGTTGGAAAAGATCCTGATATTCCTGTAATAGGTTATGTAGCTGTATTTTTTCGTTTTGGTTGAGATGACTATCGCGGATGTTTATTTTATTTACTTCCTGTAGTTCATATTGTTGTAGGGGTATTACATTTGTACCGTCAATGATTAATTCATCATTGGCTGTGTCAATAACTGCTTTGATTTCTTTCAGTGAATCGTGCCCTATTATGGCATCGAATGATTTCAAGTTTTCAAGATGATAAAATTTTAACATTTTATCTGAAAATGGTTGGAATAAACGGGCTTGTGAATAAGCTTCGATTTTTATGTCTCCTGCTACAGAAGATACATAAAATGGTTTATCAATTTTATGGGAAATTTTAGCATGTTTCGGGTGGATATAGTTCTTATTAGAACCGGTATCAATGAGCATTTTTAATGGCTCCGAGGCGTTACCATAAAAAAGAAAGTAAGGCAACGCCGAGTTTAGTCTAAAAAATTAAGTTCTGCGACTTCGACAGTGTCACTGAAGTTGCATCCTTCTTGTTTTTCAATGGTTCGGAGGTATCTCTCGAACGATTGTAATGTGTTGTTATCTATTGTGTTGTTCGCGGGGTTACCGTTTTCGAATTGTTGTGGCGGATTGGCATCCGTTATGTGGTTCACCGTATTTGAGTGTCCTGGCTTTGTTTGGATATTATTGACCCTGGGACGTTTTGGGGGTCGAACATTGTTTGAGTTAGGGCGGTTTCCATAGTTCACTTGTTGTGTTCTGATGGAATGGTCAACTTCCATAGGCTCTGGTGGCGGTTGACGTTGAAAATTGTTAAATGGTTTTTGTTGGTAGTGTTGGTTGTTCCTTTGGGCGAAATTATTAAAATTTCTATTTCCCGTGAACGGTTTGGGATGGTAAGGCCTTGGTGGCGGAGGTGGATTTGTATATCTTATGGGCGTTGGTGGCGGTAAGGGAATCATATTCCTTGGTGCCGTTGGTGGGATATATGGCCTTGGTTTGGTTAGCATTTTTCTACACTCAATATTTTGAAATGAAATGCAGTAGCTGTACGCTCCTGCAAGGGATGTCGGTTCATAATTTCTAATGAATTTATAAACGTCTCCATCTAGTCCTCTCATGAAAGCATCGATTGCTTTTTTGTTGTACATTTCGATTAAAGCTCTTGAGGCTTCGGGGTGTGTGAATCTTTCGTCAGTGTTTATTTGATTTGCTATAAGCGAGAGCAATCTATTTACTTCGTCGTAGTATACTTCCAATGAGCGGCTCTTCTGCTGCACGCTCATAAGTTGGAAGTCTAATGTTTCCAAATCTCTCTTTTCACCGTAATACGTGACCAATGTTTTTTTGATCAGGTTCCAATTTATGCCTACATTTGAAGCAACGAGTGAATCGTTCGCTTCACCGCGGATTTTTCTGCGAATGAATTTGCAGATCATATGGTATTTGTTTTGGCGTTCAAGTGTGTCTGTACTTTTAGTTTGGTACAGTTTTACCAAGCTGTCTACGTCACTCAACCAGCTATTCAGTTCGCTGGGATCCCCAGTGAAATTTGGTAGATCCTTTACCAAATCAGGGATTTTTTCAAAACTTTCGGGATTTACACTTGTTCCATCTGGCTTTGTAAAGTAAAGCGGTGGATCGGAATAATCGATCTGAGCGGGGGCGACATTGCACGCTTCGAGTGCGGCAATGCGGTTAATAATTTGGTCAAGGTCTGGTCTCGACATTTTGAAGGAAAAAGATTGTAATGAATTTATAAGATCCTCCAGGATTTTTTGTTTGTTTTAACACGTTTTTCACTTCACTAGGTAATTTTACTTAATATTTGTTAATCGCGTTTTTGTAATCACTTGATTTTTGTTTCACAATTTTGTATTTGTTTCACAATTTTTACTTACTGTTTTTTTTTGTTACTTACAGTACCATACGCATCCTGTATCGGGCGATGGTTTTATGATTTATGATGCTCCTCTGACGGGCGTTGTGTTTTACTGCTCCTCTAGCGGGCGTAGTTTAGTTTCTGGAAAACCGGCTGTGAATGACTTCCTTCTCGGTGTAATGGATGGCTCCTTTTTGTCCTGTGTGAGCTGCTAACTGCACAGGTGACTCGGGATCCTTTTTACACGGCTGCACTCGGCGATCAGGAAAGTCTTTTTAAGTTTGGGATTCGGTGGTAACTATCACTCTAGCGTGGTTACTTTCACTTTCACTTGTACTTAATTTCACATAAAGCGGTCCCTATTCGGGCGCCAGTTAACGCACTGCTGCGGGTGTTTGAGTTTTAAAAAAACTTAAACTTTATTTCCTACAACATATGTGCGGGTTAATACCCAACTATCGTGTTCGGATGCTGGATACCAACTGATGATCGGTTCGCGATCTGGATCGTTGGTTCACGGTCTTCTGATTCTAGGTGGTCCGCGTCGCTGCGGGAATCTGCAACTCAGCATAATGCGGGCGGTCCGCGTTGCTATGGGAAGCTGCAACTCAGCATAATGTTGTGGTCCGGGGGCCGCGTCTCGATGATCGAATGTTGACTCACAATGTATGCTCTGGCGATGTCCACAATGTATGCGATGGCGTTGTCCACAATGTATACGCTGGCGTTGTCTTGACTCATCACTAAAAGTGTTTGGATGTGGTTGGAATAACGTAGAAAGTGCTTAAAAGCATCACCCAAGGTGTTTGGATGTGGTTGGAATTACGTAGAAAGTGCGTCGAAGCATCACCAAAAGTGTTTGGATGTGGTTGGAATTACGTAGAAATTGCTTCGAAGCATCACTAAAAGTGTTTGGATGTGGTTGGAATTACGTAGAAAGTGCTTCGAAGCATCTCCAAAAGTGTTTGTATGTGGTTGGAATTACGTAAAAAGTGCTTCGAAGCATCTCCAAAAGTGTTTGGATGTGGTTGGATTTACGTAGAAAGTGCTTCGAAGCATCACTAAAAGTGTTTGGATGTGGTTGGAATTACGTAGAAAGTGCTTCGAAGCATCACCAAAAGTGTTTGGATGTGGTTGGAATTACGTAGAAAGTGCTTCGAAGCATCACTTAAAGTGTTTGGATGTGGTTGGAATTACGTAGAAAGTGCTTCGAAGCATCACCAAAAGTGTTTGGATGTGGTTGGAATTACGTAGAAAGTTCTTCGAAGCATCACTAAAAGTGTTTGGATGTGGTTGGAACTACGTAGAAAGTTCTTCGAAGCATCACTAAAAGTGTTTGGATGTGGTTGGAACTACGTAGAAAGTGGTTCGAAGCTTCACCAAAAGTGTTTGGATGTGGTTGGAATTACGTAGAAAGTGCTTCGAAGCATCACTTAAAGTGTTTCGATGTGGTTGGAATTACGTAGAAAGTGCTTCGAAGCATCACTTAAAGTGTTTGGATGTGGTTGGAATTACGTAGAAAGTTCTTCGAAGCATCACTAAAAGTGTTTGGATGTGGTTGGAACTACGTAGAAAGTGGTTCGAAGCATCACCAAAAGTGTTTGGATGTGGTTGGAATTACGTAGAAAGTGCTTCGAAGCATCACTAAAAGTGTTTGGATGTGGTTGGAATTACGTAGAAAGTGCTTCGAAGCATCACTAAAAGTGTTTGGATGTGGTTGGAATTACGTAGAAAGTGCTTCGAAGCATCGCTAAAAGTGTTTGGATGTGGTTGGAATTACGTAGAAAGTGCTTCGAAGCATTACCAAAAGTGTTTGGATGTGGTTGGAACTACGTAGAAAGTGCTTCGAAGCATCACCAAAAGTGTTTGGATGTGGTTGGAATTACGTAGAAAGTGCTTCGAAGCATCACTTAAAGTGTTTGGATGTGGTTGGAATTACGCAGAAAGTGCTTCGAAGCATCACTTAAAGTGTTTGGATGTGGTTGGAATTACGCAGAAAGTGCTTCGAAGCATCACTTAAAGTGTTTGGATGTGGTTGGAATTACGTAGAAAGTGCTTCGAAGCATCGCTAAAAGTGTTTGGATGTGGTTGGAATTACGTAGAAAGTGCTTCGAAGCATTACCAAAAGTGTTTGGATGTGGTTGGAACTACGTAGAAAGTGCTTCGAAGCATCACCAAAAGTGTTTGGATGTGGTTGGAATTACGTAGAAAGTGCTTCGAAGCATCACTTAAAGTGTTTGGATGTGGTTGGAATTACGCAGAAAGTGCTTCGAAGCATCACTTAAAGTGTTTGGATGTGGTTGGAATTACGCAGAAAGTGCTTCGAAGCATCACTTAAAGTGTTTGGATGTGGTTGGAATTACGTAGAAAGTGCTTCGAAGCATCGCTAAAAGTGTTTGGATGTGGTTGGAATTACGTAGAAAGTGCTTCGAAGCATTACCAAAAGTGTTTGGATGTGGTTGGAACTACGTAGAAAGTGCTTCGAAGCATCACTAAAAGTGTTTGGATGTGGTTGGAATTACGTAGAAAGTTCTTCGAAGCATCACTAAAAGTGTTTGGATGTGGTTGGAACTACGTAGAAAGTGGTTCGAAGCATCACCAAAAGAGTTTGGATGTGGTTGGAATTACGTAGAAAGTGCTTCGAAGCATCACTAAAAGTGTTTGGATGTGGTTGGAACTACGTAGAAAGTGGTTCGAAGCATCACTTAAAGTGTTTGGATGTGGTTGGAATTACGTAGAAAGTGCTTCGAAGCATCACCAAAAGTGTTTGGATGTGGTTGGAATTACGTAGAAAGTGCTTCGAAGCATCACTTAAAGTGTTTGGATGTGGTTGGAATTACGCAGAAAGTGCTTCGAAGCATCACTTAAAGTGTTTGGATGTGGTTGGAATTACGTAGAAAGTGCTTCGAAGCATCACCAAAAGTGTTTGGATGTGGTTGGAATTACGTAGAAAGTGCTTCGAAGCATCACTTAAAGTGTTTGGATGTGGTTGGAATTACGCAGAAAGTGCTTCGAAGCATCACTTAAAGTGTTTGGATGTGGTTGGAATTACGTAGAAAGTGCTTCGAAGCATCGCTAAAAGTGTTTGGATGTGGTTGGAATTACGTAGAAAGTGCTTCGAAGCATCACTTAAAGTGTTTGGATGTGGTTGGAATTACGTAGAAAGTTCTTCGAAGCATCACTAAAAGTGTTTGGATGTGGTTGGAACTACGTAGAAAGTGGTTCGAAGCATCACCAAAAGTGTTTGGATGTGGTTGGAATTACGTAGAAAGTGCTTCGAAGCATCACTTAAAGTGTTTGGATGTGGTTGGAACTACGTAGAAAGTGCTTCGAAGCATCGCTAAAAGTGTTTGGATGTGGTTGGAATTACGTAGAAAGTGCTTCGAAGCATCGCTAAAAGTGTTTGGATGTGGTTGGAATTACGTAGAAAGTTCTTCGAAGCATCACTAAAAGTGTTTGGATGTGGTTGGAACTACGTAGAAAGTGGTTCGAAGCATCACCAAAAGTGTTTGGATGTGGTTGGAATTACGTAGAAAGTGCTTCGAAGCATCACTTAAAGTGTTTGGATGTGGTTGGAATTACGCAGAAAGTGCTTCGAAGCATCACTTAAAGTGTTTGGATGTGGTTGGAATTACGTAGAAAGTGCTTCGAAGCATCGCTAAAAGTGTTTGGATGTGGTTGGAATTACGTAGAAAGTGCTTCGAAGCATTACCAAAAGTGTTTGGATGTGGTTGGAACTACGTAGAAAGTGCTTCGAAGCATCACCAAAAGAGTTTGGATGTGGTTGGAATTACGTAGAAAGTGCTTCGAAGCATCACTAAAAGTGTTTGGATGTGGTTGGAACTACGTAGAAAGTGGTTCGAAGCATCACCAAAAGAGTTTGGATGTGGTTGGAATTACGTAGAAAGTGCTTCGAAGCATCACTTAAAGTGTTTGGATGTGGTTGGAATTACGTAGAAAGTGCTTCGAAGCATCACCAAAAGTGTTTGGATGTGGTTGGAATTACGTAGAAAGTGCTTCGAAGCATCACTTAAAGTGTTTGGATGTGGTTGGAATTACGTAGAAAGTGCTTCGAAGCATCACTTAAAGTGTTTGGATGTGGTTGGAATTACGTAGAAAGTGCTTCGAAGCATCACTTAAAGTGTTTGGATGTGGTTGGAATTACGTAGAAAGTGCTTCGAAGCATCACCAAAAGTGTTTGGATGTGGTTGGAATTACGTAGAAAGTGCTTCGAAGCATCACTTAAAGTGTTTGGATGTGGTTGGAATTACGCAGAAAGTGCTTCGAAGCATCACTTAAAGTGTTTGGATGTGGTTGGAATTACGTAGAAAGTGCTTCGAAGCATCACCAAAAGTGTTTGGATGTGGTTGGAATTACGTAGAAAGTGCTTCGAAGCATCACTAAAAGTGTTTGGATGTGGTTGGAATTACGTAGAAAGTTCTTCGAAGCATCACTAAAAGTGTTTGGATGTGGTTGGAACTACGTAGAAAGTGGTTCGAAGCATCACCAAAAGTGTTTGGATGTGGTTGGAATTACGTAGAAAGTGCTTCGAAGCATCACTTAAAGTGTTTGGATGTGGTTGGAATTACGCAGAAAGTGCTTCGAAGCATCACTTAAAGTGTTTGGATGTGGTTGGAATTACGTAGAAAGTGCTTCGAAGCATCGCTAAAAGTGTTTGGATGTGGTTGGAATTACGTAGAAAGTGCTTCGAAGCATCACTTAAAGTGTTTGGATGTGGTTGGAATTACGCAGAAAGTGCTTCGAAGCATCACTTAAAGTGTTTGGATGTGGTTGGAATTACGTAGAAAGTGCTTCGAAGCATCACCAAAAGTGTTTGGATGTGGTTGGAATTACGTAGAAAGTGCTTCGAAGCATCACTTAAAGTGTTTGGATGTGGTTGGAATTACGCAGAAAGTGCTTCGAAGCATCACTTAAAGTGTTTGGATGTGGTTGGAATTACGTAGAAAGTGCTTCGAAGCATCACTTAAAGTGTTTGGATGTGGTTGGAATTACGTAGAAAGTGCTTCGAAGCATCACCAAAAGTGTTTGGATGTGGTTGGAATTACGTAGAAAGTGCTTCGAAGCATCACTTAAAGAGTTTGGATGTGGTTGGAATTACGTAGAAAGTGCTTCGAAGCATCACTTAAAGTGTTTGGATGTGGTTGGAATTACGTAGAAAGTGCTTCGAAGCATCACCAAAAGTGTTTGGATGTGGTTGGAATTACGTAGAAAGTGCTTCGAAGCATCACTTAAAGTGTTTGGATGTGGTTGGAATTACGCAGAAAGTGCTTCGAAGCATCACTTAAAGTGTTTGGATGTGGTTGGAATTACGTAGAAAGTGCTTCGAAGCATTACCAAAAGTGTTTGGATGTGGTTGGAACTACGTAGAAAGTGCTTCGAAGCATCACTAAAAGTGTTTGGATGTGGTTGGAATTACGTAGAAAGTTCTTCGAAGCATCACTAAAAGTGTTTGGATGTGGTTGGAACTACGTAGAAAGTGGTTCGAAGCATCACCAAAAGAGTTTGGATGTGGTTGGAATTACGTAGAAAGTGCTTCGAAGCATCACTAAAAGTGTTTGGATGTGGTTGGAACTACGTAGAAAGTGGTTCGAAGCATCACTTAAAGTGTTTGGATGTGGTTGGAATTACGTAGAAAGTGCTTCGAAGCATCACCAAAAGTGTTTGGATGTGGTTGGAATTACGTAGAAAGTGCTTCGAAGCATCACTTAAAGTGTTTGGATGTGGTTGGAATTACGTAGAAAGTGCTTCGAAGCATCACTTAAAGTGTTTGGATGTGGTTGGAATTACGTAGAAAGTGCTTCGAAGCATCACTTAAAGTGTTTGGATGTGGTTGGAATTACGCAGAAAGTGCTTCGAAGCATCACTTAAAGTGTTTGGATGTGGTTGGAATTACGTAGAAAGTGCTTCGAAGCATCACTTAAAGTGTTTGGATGTGGTTGGAATTACGTAGAAAGTGCTTCGAAGCATCACCAAAAGTGTTTGGATGTGGTTGGAATTACGTAGAAAGTGCTTCGAAGCATCACTTAAAGAGTTTGGATGTGGTTGGAATTACGCAGAAAGTGCTTCGAAGCATCACTTAAAGTGTTTGGATGTGGTTGGAATTACGTAGAAAGTGCTTCGAAGCATCACCAAAAGTGTTTGGATGTGGTTGGAATTACGCAGAAAGTGCTTCGAAGCATCACTTAAAGTGTTTGGATGTGGTTGGAATTACGTAGAAAGTGCTTCGAAGCATCACTTAAAGTGTTTGGATGTGGTTGGAATTACGTAGAAAGTGCTTCGAAGCATCACTTAAAGTGTTTGGATGTGGTTGGAATTACGTAGAAAGTGCTTCGAAGCATCACCAAAAGTGTTTGGATGTGGTTGGAATTACGTAGAAAGTGCTTCGAAGCATCACTTAAAGAGTTTGGATGTGGTTGGAATTACGTAGAAAGTGCTTCGAAGCATCACTTAAAGTGTTTGGATGTGGTTGGAATTACGTAGAAAGTGCTTCGAAGCATCACCAAAAGTGTTTGGATGTGGTTGGAATTACGTAGAAAGTGCTTCGAAGCATCACTTAAAGTGTTTGGATGTGGTTGGAATTACGCAGAAAGTGCTTCGAAGCATCACTTAAAGTGTTTGGATGTGGTTGGAATTACGTAGAAAGTGCTTCGAAGCATTACCAAAAGTGTTTGGATGTGGTTGGAACTACGTAGAAAGTGCTTCGAAGCATCACTAAAAGTGTTTGGATGTGGTTGGAATTACGTAGAAAGTTCTTCGAAGCATCACTAAAAGTGTTTGGATGTGGTTGGAACTACGTAGAAAGTGGTTCGAAGCATCACCAAAAGAGTTTGGATGTGGTTGGAATTACGTAGAAAGTGCTTCGAAGCATCACTAAAAGTGTTTGGATGTGGTTGGAACTACGTAGAAAGTGGTTCGAAGCATCACTTAAAGTGTTTGGATGTGGTTGGAATTACGTAGAAAGTGCTTCGAAGCATCACCAAAAGTGTTTGGATGTGGTTGGAATTACGTAGAAAGTGCTTCGAAGCATCACTTAAAGTGTTTGGATGTGGTTGGAATTACGTAGAAAGTGCTTCGAAGCATCACCAAAAGTGTTTGGATGTGGTTGGAATTACGTAGAAAGTGCTTCGAAGCATCACTTAAAGTGTTTGGATGTGGTTGGAATTACGCAGAAAGTGCTTCGAAGCATCACTTAAAGTGTTTGGATGTGGTTGGAATTACGTAGAAAGTGCTTCGAAGCATCACTTAAAGTGTTTGGATGTGGTTGGAATTACGTAGAAAGTGCTTCGAAGCATCACCAAAAGTGTTTGGATGTGGTTGGAATTACGTAGAAAGTGCTTCGAAGCATCACTTAAAGAGTTTGGATGTGGTTGGAATTACGCAGAAAGTGCTTCGAAGCATCACTTAAAGTGTTTGGATGTGGTTGGAATTACGTAGAAAGTGCTTCGAAGCATCACCAAAAGTGTTTGGATGTGGTTGGAATTACGTAGAAAGTGCTTCGAAGCATCACTTAAAGTGTTTGGATGTGGTTGGAATTACGTAGAAAGTGCTTCGAAGCATCACTTAAAGTGTTTGGATGTGGTTGGAATTACGTAGAAAGTGCTTCGAAGCATCACTAAAAGTGTTTGGATGTGGTTGGAACTACGTAGAAAGTGGTTCGAAGCATCACCAAAAGTGTTTGGATGTGGTTGGAATTACGTAGAAAGTGCTTCGAAGCATCACTAAAAGTGTTTGGATGTGGTTGGAATTACGTAGAAAGTGCTTCGAAGCATCACTTAAAGTGTTTGGATGTGGTTGGAATTACGCAGAAAGTGCTTCGAAGCATCACTTAAAGTGTTTGGATGTGGTTGGAATTACGTAGAAAGTGCTT
The DNA here is from genome assembly GCF_943734705.1 of Anopheles coustani. Taxonomy (NCBI): domain Eukaryota; kingdom Metazoa; phylum Arthropoda; class Insecta; order Diptera; family Culicidae; genus Anopheles; species Anopheles coustani. The sequence goes on along the minus strand of NW_026525437.1, from coordinate 351,601 downwards.
CGAAGCATCACCAAAAGTGTTTGGATGTGGTTGGAATTACGTAGAAAGTGCTTCGAAGCATCACTTAAAGTGTTTGGATGTGGTTGGAATTACGCAGAAAGTGCTTCGAAGCATCACTTAAAGTGTTTGGATGTGGTTGGAATTACGTAGAAAGTGCTTCGAAGCATCACTAAAAGTGTTTGGATGTGGTTGGAATTACGTAGAAAGTGCTTCGAAGCATCACTTAAAGTGTTTGGATGTGGTTGGAATTACGCAGAAAGTGCTTCGAAGCATCACTTAAAGTGTTTGGATGTGGTTGGAATTACGTAGAAAGTGCTTCGAAGCATCTCCAAAAGTGTTTGTATGTGGTTGGAATTACGTAAAAAGTGCTTCGAAGCATCTCCAAAAGTGTTTGGATGTGGTTGGATTTACGTAGAAAGTGCTTCGAAGCATCACTAAAAGTGTTTGGATGTGGTTGGAATTACGTAGAAAGTGCTTCGAAGCATCACCAAAAGTGTTTGGATGTGGTTGGAATTACGTAGAAAGTGCTTCGAAGCATCACTTAAAGTGTTTGGATGTGGTTGGAATTACGTAGAAAGTGCTTCGAAGCATCACTAAAAGTGTTTGGATGTGGTTGGAACTACGTAGAAAGTGGTTCGAAGCATCACCAAAAGTGTTTGGATGTGGTTGGAATTACGTAGAAAGTGCTTCGAAGCATCACTAAAAGTGTTTGGATGTGGTTGGAATTACGTAGAAAGTGCTTCGAAGCATCACTAAAAGTGTTTGGATGTGGTTGGAATTACGTAGAAAGTTCTTCGAAGCATCACTAAAAGTGTTTGGATGTGGTTGGAACTACGTAGAAAGTGGTTCGAAGCATCACCAAAAGTGTTTGGATGTGGTTGGAATTACGTAGAAAGTGCTTCGAAGCATCACTTAAAGTGTTTGGATGTGGTTGGAATTACGCAGAAAGTGCTTCGAAGCATCACTTAAAGTGTTTGGATGTGGTTGGAATTACGTAGAAAGTGCTTCGAAGCATCGCTAAAAGTGTTTGGATGTGGTTGGAATTACGTAGAAAGTGCTTCGAAGCATTACCAAAAGTGTTTGGATGTGGTTGGAACTACGTAGAAAGTGCTTCGAAGCATCACCAAAAGAGTTTGGATGTGGTTGGAATTACGTAGAAAGTGCTTCGAAGCATCACTAAAAGTGTTTGGATGTGGTTGGAACTACGTAGAAAGTGGTTCGAAGCATCACCAAAAGAGTTTGGATGTGGTTGGAATTACGTAGAAAGTGCTTCGAAGCATCACTTAAAGTGTTTGGATGTGGTTGGAATTACGTAGAAAGTGCTTCGAAGCATCACCAAAAGTGTTTGGATGTGGTTGGAATTACGTAGAAAGTGCTTCGAAGCATCACTTAAAGTGTTTGGATGTGGTTGGAATTACGCAGAAAGTGCTTCGAAGCATCACTTAAAGTGTTTGGATGTGGTTGGAATTACGTAGAAAGTGCTTCGAAGCATCACCAAAAGTGTTTGGATGTGGTTGGAATTACGTAGAAAGTGCTTCGAAGCATCACTTAAAGTGTTTGGATGTGGTTGGAATTACGCAGAAAGTGCTTCGAAGCATCACTTAAAGTGTTTGGATGTGGTTGGAATTACGTAGAAAGTGCTTCGAAGCATCACCAAAAGTGTTTGGATGTGGTTGGAATTACGTAGAAAGTGCTTCGAAGCATCACTAAAAGTGTTTGGATGTGGTTGGAATTACGTAGAAAGTTCTTCGAAGCATCACTAAAAGTGTTTGGATGTGGTTGGAACTACGTAGAAAGTGGTTCGAAGCATCACCAAAAGTGTTTGGATGTGGTTGGAATTACGTAGAAAGTGCTTCGAAGCATCACTTAAAGTGTTTGAATGTGGTTGGAATTACGCAGAAAGTGCTTCGAAGCATCACTTAAAGTGTTTGGATGTGGTTGGAATTACGTAGAAAGTGCTTCGAAGCATCGCTAAAAGTGTTTGGATGTGGTTGGAATTACGTAGAAAGTGCTTCGAAGCATTACCAAAAGTGTTTGGATGTGGTTGGAACTACGTAGAAAGTGCTTCGAAGCATCACTAAAAGTGTTTGGATGTGGTTGGAATTACGTAGAAAGTTCTTCGAAGCATCACTAAAAGTGTTTGGATGTGGTTGGAACTACGTAGAAAGTGGTTCGAAGCATCACCAAAAGAGTTTGGATGTGGTTGGAATTACGTAGAAAGTGCTTCGAAGCATCACTAAAAGTGTTTGGATGTGGTTGGAATTACGTAGAAAGTGCTTCGAAGCATCACTAAAAGTGTTTGGATGTGGTTGGAATTACGTAGAAAGTGCTTCGAAGCATCACTTAAAGTGTTTGGATGTGGTTGGAATTACGTAGAAAGTGCTTCGAAGCATCACTAAAAGTGTTTGGATGTGGTTGGAATTACGTAGAAAGTGCTTCGAAGCATCACCAAAAGTGTTTGGATGTGGTTGGAATTACGTAGAAAGTGCTTCGAAGCATCACCAAAAGTGTTTGGATGTGGTTGGAATTACATAGAAAGTGCTTCGAAGCATCACCAAAGGTGTTTGGACGTGGTTGCAATTACGTATAAAGTGCTTCGAAGCATCACCAAAGGTGTTTGGACGTGGTTGGAAATACGTATAAAGTGCTTCGAAGCATCACCAAAAGTGTTTGAATGTGGTTGGAATTACGTAGAAAGTGCTTCGAAGCATCTCCAAAAGTGTTTGGATGTGGTTGGAATTACGTAGAAAGTGCTTCGAAGCATCAACAAAAGTGTTTGGATGTGGTTGGAATTACGTAGAAAGTGCTTCGAAGCATCACTAAAAGTGTTTGGATGTGGTTGGAATTACGTAGAAAGTGCTTCGAAGCATCACTAAAAGTGTTTGGATGTGGTTGGAATTACGTAGAAAGTGCTTCGAAGCATCACTAAAAGTGTTTGGATGTGGTTGGAAATACGTATAAAGTGCTTCGAAGCATCACTAAAAGTGTTTGGATGTGGTTGGAATTACGTAGAAAGTGCTTCGAAGCATCACCAAAAGTGTTTGGATGTGGTTGGAATTACGTAGAAAGTGCTTCGAAGCATCACTAAAAGTGTTTGGATGTGGTTGGAATTACGTAGAAAGTGCTTTGAAGCATCACTAAAAGTGTTTGGATGTGGTTGGAATTACGTAGAAAGTGCTTCGAAGCATCACTTAAAGTGTTTGGATGTGGTTGGAATTACGTAAAAAGTGCTTCGAAGCATCACTAAAAGTGTTTGGATGTGGTTGGAATTACGTAGAAAGTGCTTCGAAGCATCACTTAAAGTGTTTGGATGTGGTTGGAAATACGTATAAAGTGCTTCGAAGCATCACCAAAAGTGTTTGGATGTGGTTGGAATTACGTAGAAAGTGCTTCGAAGCATCTCCAAAAGTGTTTGGATGTGGTTGGAATTACGTAGAAAGTGCTTCGAAGCATCACTAAAAGTGTTTGGATGTGGTTGGAATTACGTAGAAAGTGCTTCGAAGCATCTCCAAAAGTGTTTGGATGTGGTTGGAATTACGTAGAAAGTGCTTTGAAGCATCACTAAAAGTGTTTGGATGTGGTTGGAATTACGTAGAAAGTGCTTCGAAGCATCACTAAAAGTGTTTGGATGTGGTTGGAATTACGTAAAAAGTGCTTCGAAGCATCACTAAAAGTGTTTGGATGTGGTTGGAATTACGTAGAAAGTGCTTCGAAGCATCACTAAAAGTGTTTGGATGTGGTTGGAATTACGTAGAAAGTGCTTCGAAGCATCACTAAAAGTGTTTGGATGTGGTTGGAATTACGTAGAAAGTGCTTCGAAGCATCACTAAAAGTGTTTGGATGTGGTTGGAAATACGTATAAAGTGCTTCGAAGCATCACCAAAAGTGTTTGGATGTGGTTGGAATTACGTAGAAAGTGCTTCGAAGCATCTCCAAAAGTGTTTGGATGTGGTTGGAATTACGTAGAAAGTGCTTCGAAGCATCACTAAAAGTGTTTGGATGTGGTTGGAATTACGTAGAAAGTGCTTCGAAGCATCACTAAAAGTGTTTGGATGTGGTTGGAAATACGTGAAAATTGCTTCGAAGCATCACTAAAAGTGTTTGGATGTGGTTGGAATTACGTAGAAAGTGCTTCGAAGCATCACCAAAAGTGTTTGGATGTGGTTGGAATTACGTAGAAAGTGCTTCGAAGCATCTCCAAAAGTGTTTGGATGTGGTTGGAATTACGTAAAAAGTGCTTCGAAGCATCACTAAAAGTGTTTGGATGTGGTTGGAATTACGTAGAAAGTGCTTCGAAGCATCACCAAAAGTGTTTGGATGTGGTTGGAATTACGTAGAAAGTGCTTCGAAGCATCAACAAAAGTGTTTGGATGTGGTTGGAATTACGTAGAAAGTGCTTCGAAGCATCACTAAAAGTGTTTGGATGTGGTTGGAATTACGTAGAAAGTGCTTCGAAGCATCACTAAAAGTGTTTGGATGTGGTTGGAAATACGTATAAAGTGCTTCGAAGCATCACTAAAAGTGTTTGGATGTGGTTGGAATTACGTAGAAAGTGCTTCGAAGCATCACCAAAAGTGTTTGGATGTGGTTGGAATTACGTAGAAAGTGCTTCGAAGCATCACCAAAAGTGTTTGGATGTGGTTGGAATTACGTAGAAAGTGCTTCGAAGCATCTCCAAAAGTGTTTGGATGTGGTTGGAATTACGTAGAAAGTGCTTCGAAGCATCACCAAAAGTGTTTGGATGTGGTTGGAATTACGTAGAAAGTGCTTCGAAGCATCACTAAAAGTGTTTGGATGTGGTTGGAATTACGTAGAAAGTGCTTCGAAGCATCACTAAAAGTGTTTGGATGTGGTTGGAAATACGTATAAAGTGCTTCGAAGCATCACTAAAAGTGTTTGGATGTGGTTGGAATTACGTAGAAAGTGCTTCGAAGCATCACTAAAAGTGTTTGGATGTGGTTGGAAATACGTATAAAGTGCTTCGAAGCATCACTAAAAGTGTTTGGATGTGGTTGGAATTACGTAGAAAGTGCTTCGAAGCATCACCAAAAGTGTTTGGATGTGGTTGGAATTACGTAGAAAGTGCTTCGAAGCATCACCAAAAGTGTTTGGATGTGGTTGGAATTACGTAGAAAGTGCTTCGAAGCATCTCCAAAAGTGTTTGGATGTGGTTGGAATTACGTAGAAAGTGCTTCGAAGCATCACCAAAAGTGTTTGGATGTGGTTGGAATTACGTAGAAAGTGCTTCGAAGCATCACTAAAAGTGTTTGGATGTGGTTGGAATTACGTAGAAAGTGCTTCGAAGCACCACTAAAAGTGTTTGGATGTGGTTGGAAATACGTATAAAGTGCTTCGAAGCATCACTAAAAGTGTTTGGATGTGGTTGGAATTACGTAGAAAGTGCTTCGAAGCATCACCAAAGGTGTTTGGACGTGGTTGGAATTACGTAGAAAGTGCTTCGAAGCATCACCAAAAGTGTTTGGATGTGGTTGGAATTACGTAGAAAGTGCTTCGAAGCATCACCAAAAGTGTTTGGATGTGGTTGGAATTACGTAGAAAGTGCTTCGAAGCATCACTAAAAGTGTTTGGATGTGGTTGGAATTACGTAGAAAGTGCTTCGAAGCATCACTAAAAGTGTTTGGATGTGGTTGGAAATACGTATAAAGTGCTTCGAAGCATCACTAAAAGTGTTTGGATGTGGTTGGAATTACGTAGAAAGTGCTTCGAAGCATCACTAAAAGTGTTTGGATGTGGTTGGAAATACGTATAAAGTGCTTCGAAGCATCACTAAAAGTGTTTGGATGTGGTTGGAATTACGTAGAAAGTGCTTCGAAGCATCACTAAAAGTGTTTGGATGTGGTTGGAAATACGTAGAAATTGCTTCGAAGCATCACTAAAAGTGTTTGGATGTGGTTGGAATTACGTAGAAAGTGCTTCGAAGCATCACCAAAAGTGTTTGGATGTGGTTGGAATTACGTAGAAAGTGCTTCGAAGCATCACCAAAAGTGTTTGGATGTGGTTGGAATTACGTAGAAAGTGCTTCGAAGCATCACTAAAAGTGTTTGGATGTGGTTGGAATTACGTAGAAAGTGCTTCGAAGCATCACTAAAAGTGTTTGGATGTGGTTGGAAATACGTATAAAGTGCTTCGAAGCATCACTAAAAGTGTTTGGATGTGGTTGGAATTACGTAGAAAGTGCTTCGAAGCATCACTAAAAGTGTTTGGATGTGGTTGGAAATACGTATAAAGTGCTTCGAAGCATCACTAAAAGTGTTTGGATGTGGTTGGAATTACGTAGAAAGTGCTTCGAAGCATCACCAAAAGTGTTTGGATGTGGTTGGAATTACGTAGAAAGTGCTTCGAAGCATCAACAAAAGTGTTTGGATGTGGTTGGAATTACGTAGAAAGTGCTTCGAAGCATCACCAAAAGTGTTTGGATGTGGTTGGAATTACGTAGAAAGTGCTTCGAAGCATCACTAAAAGTGTTTGGATGTGGTTGGAATTACGTGGAAAGTGCTTCGAAGCATCATTAAAAGTGTTTGGATGTGGTTGGAATTACGTAGAAAGTGCTTCGAAGCACCACTAAAAGTGTTTGGATGTGGTTGGAAATACGTATAAAGTGCTTCGAAGCATCACTAAAAGTGTTTGGATGTGGTTGGAATTACGTAGAAAGTGCTTCGAAGCATCACCAAAGGTGTTTGGACGTGGTTGGAATTACGTAGAAAGTGCTTCGAAGCATCACTAAAAGTGTTTGGATGTGGTTGGAAATACGTATAAAGTGCTTCGAAGCATCACTAAAAGTGTTTGGATGTGGTTGGAATTACGTAGAAAGTGCTTCGAAGCATCACTAAAAGTGTTTGGATGTGGTTGGAATTACGTAGAAAGTGCTTCGAAGCATCACCAAAAGTGTTTGGATGTGGTTGGAATTACGTAGAAAGTGCTTCGAAGCATCACCAAAAGTGTTTGGATGTGGTTGGAATTACGTAGAAAGTGCTTCGAAGCATCACCAAAAGTGTTTGGATGTGGTTGGAATTACGTAGAAAGTGCTTCGAAGCATCACCAAAAGTGTTTGGATGTGGTTGGAATTACGTAGAAAGTGCTTCGAAGCATCTCCAAAAGTGTTTGGATGTGGTTGGAATTACGTAAAAAGTGCTTCGAAGCATCACTAAAAGTGTTTGGATGTGGTTGGAATTACGTAGAAAGTGCTTCGAAGCATCAACAAAAGTGTTTGGATGTGGTTGGAATTACGTAGAAAGTGCTTCGAAGCATCACTAAAAGTGTTTGGATGTGGTTGGAAATACGTATAAAATGCTTCGAAGCATCACCAAAAGTGTTTGGATGTGGTTGGAATTACGTAGAAAGTGCTTCGAAGCATCTCCAAAAGTGTTTGGATGTGGTTGGAATTACGTAGAAAGTGCTTCGAAGCATCACCAAAAGTGTTTGGATGTGATTGGAATTACGTATAAAGTGCTTCGAAGCATCACTAAAAGTGTTTGGATGTGGTTGGAATTACGTAGAAAGTGCTTCGAAGCATCACCAAAAGTGTTTCGATGTGGTTGGAATTACGTAGAAAGTGCTTCGAAGCATCACCAAAAGTGTTTGGATGTGATTGGAATTACGTAGAAAGTGCTTCGAAGCATCACCAAAAGTGTTTGGATGTGGTTGGAATTACGTAGAAAGTGCTTCGAAGCATCTCCAAAAGTGTTTGGATGTGGTTGGAATTACGTAGAAAGTGCTTCGAAGCATCACTAAAAGTGTTTGGATGTGGTTGGAATTACGTAGAAAGTGCTTCGAAGCATCACCAAAAGTGTTTGGATGTGGTTGGAATTACGTAGAAAGTGCTTCGAAGCATCACCAAAAGTGTTTGGATGTGGTTGGAATTACGTAGAAAGTGCTTCGAAGCATCACCAAAAGTGTTTGGATGTGATTGGAATTACGTATAAAGTGCTTCGAAGCATCACTAAAAGTGTTTGGATGTGGTTGGAATTACGTAGAAAGTGCTTCGAAGCATCTCCAAAAGTGTTTGGATGTGGTTGGAATTACGTAGAAAGTGCTTCGAAGCATCACTAAAAGTGTTTGGATGTGGTTGGAATTACGTAGAAAGTGCTTCGAAGCATCACCAAAAGTGTTTGGATGTGGTTGGAATTACGTAGAAAGTGCTTCGAAGCATCACCAAAAGTGTTTGGATGTGGTTGGAATTACGTAGAAAGTGCTTCGAAGCATCACTAAAAGTGTTTGGATGTGGTTGGAAATACGTATAAAGTGCTTCGAAGCATCACTAAAAGTGTTTGGATGTGGTTGGAATTACGTAGAAAGTGCTTCGAAGCATCACTAAAAGTGTTTGGATGTGGTTGGAAATACGTATAAAGTGCTTCGAAGCATCACTAAAAGTGTTTGGATGTGGTTGGAATTACGTAGAAAGTGCTTCGAAGCATCACCAAAAGTGTTTGGATGTGGTTGGAATTACGTAGAAAGTGCTTCGAAGCATCAACAAAAGTGTTTGGATGTGGTTGGAATTACGTAGAAAGTGCTTCGAAGCATCACCAAAAGTGTTTGGATGTGGTTGGAATTACGTAGAAAGTGCTTCGAAGCATCACTAAAAGTGTTTGGATGTGGTTGGAATTACGTGGAAAGTGCTTCGAAGCATCATTAAAAGTGTTTGGATGTGGTTGGAATTACGTAGAAAGTGCTTCGAAGCACCACTAAAAGTGTTTGGATGTGGTTGGAAATACGTATAAAGTGCTTCGAAGCATCACTAAAAGTGTTTGGATGTGGTTGGAATTACGTAGAAAGTGCTTCGAAGCATCACCAAAGGTGTTTGGACGTGGTTGGAATTACGTAGAAAGTGCTTCGAAGCATCACTAAAAGTGTTTGGATGTGGTTGGAAATACGTATAAAGTGCTTCGAAGCATCACTAAAAGTGTTTGGATGTGGTTGGAATTACGTAGAAAGTGCTTCGAAGCATCACTAAAAGTGTTTGGATGTGGTTGGAATTACGTAGAAAGTGCTTCGAAGCATCACCAAAAGTGTTTGGATGTGGTTGGAATTACGTAGAAAGTGCTTCGAAGCATCACCAAAAGTGTTTGGATGTGGTTGGAATTACGTAGAAAGTGCTTCGAAGCATCACCAAAAGTGTTTGGATGTGGTTGGAATTACGTAGAAAGTGCTTCGAAGCATCACCAAAAGTGTTTGGATGTGGTTGGAATTACGTAGAAAGTGCTTCGAAGCATCTCCAAAAGTGTTTGGATGTGGTTGGAATTACGTAGAAAGTGCTTCGAAGCATCACCAAAAGTGTTTGGATGTGGTTGGAATTACGTAGAAAGTGCTTCGAAGCATCACCAAAAGTGTTTGGATGTGGTTGGAATTACGTAGAAAGTGCTTCGAAGCATCACCAAAAGTGTTTGGATGTGGTTGGAAATACGTATAAAATGCTTCGAAGCATCACCAAAAGTGTTTGGATGTGGTTGGAATTACGTAGAAAGTGCTTCGAAGCATCTCCAAAAGTGTTTGGATGTGGTTGGAATTACGTAGAAAGTGCTTCGAAGCATCACCAAAAGTGTTTGGATGTGATTGGAATTACGTATAAAGTGCTTCGAAGCATCACTAAAAGTGTTTGGATGTGGTTGGAATTACGTAGAAAGTGCTTCGAAGCATCACCAAAAGTGTTTCGATGTGGTTGGAATTACGTAGAAAGTGCTTCGAAGCATCACCAAAAGTGTTTGGATGTGATTGGAATTACGTAGAAAGTGCTTCGAAGCATCACCAAAAGTGTTTGGATGTGGTTGGAATTACGTAGAAAGTGCTTCGAAGCATCACCAAAAGTGTTTGGATGTGGTTGGAATTACGTAGAAAGTGCTTCGAAGCATCACTAAAAGTGTTTGGATGTGGTTGGAATTACGTAGAAAGTGCTTCGAAGCATCACCAAAAGTGTTTGGATGTGGTTGGAATTACGTAGAAAGTGCTTCGAAGCATCACCAAAAGTGTTTGGATGTGGTTGGAATTACGTAGAAAGTGCTTCGAAGCATCACCAAAAGTGTTTGGATGTGATTGGAATTACGTATAAAGTGCTTCGAAGCATCACTAAAAGTGTTTGGATGTGGTTGGAATTACGTAGAAAGTGCTTCGAAGCATCTCCAAAAGTGTTTGGATGTGGTTGGAATTACGTAGAAAGTGCTTCGAAGCATCACTAAAAGTGTTTGGATGTGGTTGGAATTACGTAGAAAGTGCTTCGAAGCATCACCAAAAGTGTTTGGATGTGGTTGGAATTACGTAGAAAGTGCTTCGAAGCATCACCAAAAGTGTTTGGATGTGGTTGGAATTACGTAGAAAGTGCTTCGAAGCATCTCCAAAAGTGTTTGGATGTGGTTGGAATTACGTAAAAAGTGCTTCGAAGCATCACTAAAAGTGTTTGGATGTGGTTGGAATTACGTAGAAAGTGCTTCGAAGCATCAACAAAAGTGTTTGGATGTGGTTGGAATTACGTAGAAAGTGCTTCGAAGCATCACTAAAAGTGTTTGGATGTGGTTGGAAATACGTATAAAGTGCTTCGAAGCATCTCCAAAAGTGTTTGGATGTGGTTGGAATTACGTAAAAAGTGCTTCGAAGCATCACTAAAAGTGTTTGGATGTGGTTGGAATTACGTAGAAAGTGCTTCGAAGCATCAACAAAAGTGTTTGGATGTGGTTGGAATTACGTAGAAAGTGCTTCGAAGCATCACCAAAAGTGTTTGGATGTGGTTGGAATTACGTAGAAAGTGCTTCGAAGCATCACCAAAAGTGTTTGGATGTGATTGGAATTACGTATAAAGTGCTTCGAAGCATCACTAAAAGTGTTTGGATGTGGTTGGAATTACGTAGAAAGTGCTTCGAAGCATCTCCAAAAGTGTTTGGATGTGGTTGGAATTACGTAGAAAGTGCTTCGAAGCATCACTAAAAGTGTTTGGATGTGGTTGGAATTACGTAGAAAGTGCTTCGAAGCATCACCAAAAGTGTTTGGATGTGGTTGGAATTACGTAGAAAGTGCTTCGAAGCATCACCAAAAGTGTTTGGATGTGGTTGGAATTACGTAGAAAGTGCTTCGAAGCATCACCAAAAGTGTTTGGATGTGGTTGGAATTACGTAAAAAGTGCTTCGAAGCATCACTAAAAGTGTTTGGATGTGGTTGGAATTACGTAGAAAGTGCTTCGAAGCATCAACAAAAGTGTTTGGATGTGGTTGGAATTACGTAGAAAGTGCTTCGAAGCATCACTAAAAGTGTTTGGATGTGGTTGGAATTACGTAGAAAGTGCTTCGAAGCATCACCAAAAGTGTTTGGATGTGGTTGGAATTACGTAGAAAGTGCTTCGAAGCATCTCCAAAAGTGTTTGGATGTGGTTGGAATTACGTAGAAAGTGCTTCGAAGCATCTCCAAAAGTGTTTGGATGTGGTTGGAATTACGTAAAAAGTGCTTCGAAGCATCACTAAAAGTGTTTGGATGTGGTTGGAATTACGTAGAAAGTGCTTCGAAGCATCAACAAAAGTGTTTGGATGTGGTTGGAATTACGTAAAAAGTGCTTCGAAGCATCAACAAAAGTGTTTGGATGTGGTTGGAATTACGTAGAAAGTGCTTCGAAGCATCACTAAAAGTGTTTGGATGTGGTTGGAATTACGTAGAAAGTGCTTCGAAGCATCTCCAAAAGTGTTTGGATGTGGTTGGAATTACGTAGAAAGTGCTTCGAAGCATCACTAAAAGTGTTTGGATGTGGTTGGAATTACGTAGAAAGTGCTTCGAAGCATCTCCAAAAGTGTTTGGATGTGGTTGGAATTACGTAGAAAGTGCTTCGAAGCATCACTAAAAGTGTTTGGATGTGGTTGGAATTACGTAGAAAGTGCTTCGAAGCATCACCAAAAGTGTTTGGATGTGGTTGGAATTACGTAGAAAGTGCTTCGAAGCATCACCAAAAGTGTTTGGATGTGGTTGGAATTACGTAGAAAGTGCTTCGAAGCATCTCCAAAAGTGTTTGGATGTGGTTGGAATTACGTAGAAAGTGCTTCGAAGCATCACTAAAAGTGTTTGGATGTGGTTGGAAATACGTATAAAATGCTTCGAAGCATCACCAAAAGTGTTTGGATGTGGTTGGAATTACGTAGAAAGTGCTTCGAAGCATCACCAAAAGTGTTTGGATGTGGTTGGAATTACGTAGAAAGTGCTTCGAAGCATCTCCAAAAGTGTTTGGATGTGGTTGGAATTACGTAGAAAGTGCTTCGAAGCATCACCAAAAGTGTTTGGATGTGATTGGAATTACGTATAAAGTGCTTCGAAGCATCACTAAAAGTGTTTGGATGTGGTTGGAATTACGTAGAAAGTGCTTCGAAGCATCACCAAAAGTGTTTCGATGTGGTTGGAATTACGTAGGAAGTGCTTCGAAGCATCACCAAAAGTGTTTGGATGTGATTGGAATTACGTAGAAAGTGCTTCGAAGCATCACCAAAAGTGTTTGGATGTGGTTGGAATTACGTAGAAAGTGCTTCGAAGCATCTCCAAAAGTGTTTGGATGTGGTTGGAATTACGTAGAAAGTGCTTCGAAGCATCACTAAAAGTGTTTGGATGTGGTTGGAATTACGTAGAAAGTGCTTCGAAGCATCACCAAAAGTGTTTGGATGTGGTTGGAATTACGTAGAAAGTGCTTCGAAGCATCACCAAAAGTGTTTGGATGTGATTGGAATTACGTATAAAGTGCTTCGAAGCATCACTAAAAGTGTTTGGATGTGGTTGGAATTACGTAGAAAGTGCTTCGAAGCATCTCCAAAAGTGTTTGGATGTGGTTGGAATTACGTAGAAAGTGCTTCGAAGCATCACTAAAAGTGTTTGGATGTGGTTGGAATTACGTAGAAAGTGCTTCGAAGCATCACCAAAAGTGTTTGGATGTGGTTGGAATTACGTAGAAAGTGCTTCGAAGCATCACCAAAAGTGTTTGGATGTGGTTGGAATTACGTAGAAAGTGCTTCGAAGCATCTCCAAAAGTGTTTGGATGTGGTTGGAATTACGTAAAAAGTGCTTCGAAGCATCACTAAAAGTGTTTGGATGTGGTTGGAATTACGTAGAAAGTGCTTCGAAGCATCAACAAAAGTGTTTGGATGTGGTTGGAATTACGTAGAAAGTGCTTCGAAGCATCACTAAAAGTGTTTGGATGTGGTTGGAAATACGTATAAAGTGCTTCGAAGCATCTCCAAAAGTGTTTGGATGTGGTTGGAATTACGTAAAAAGTGCTTCGAAGCATCACTAAAAGTGTTTGGATGTGGTTGGAATTACGTAGAAAGTGCTTCGAAGCATCAACAAAAGTGTTTGGATGTGGTTGGAATTACGTAGAAAGTGCTTCGAAGCATCACCAAAAGTGTTTGGATGTGGTTGGAATTACGTAGAAAGTGCTTCGAAGCATCACCAAAAGTGTTTGGATGTGGTTGGAATTACGTAGAAAGTGCTTCGAAGCATCAACAAAAGTGTTTGGATGTGGTTGGAATTACGTAGAAAGTGCTTCGAAGCATCACCAAAAGTGTTTGGATGTGGTTGGAATTACGTAGAAAGTGCTTCGAAGCATCTCCAAAAGTGTTTGGATGTGGTTGGAATTACGTAAAAAGTGCTTCGAAGCATCACTAAAAGTGTTTGGATGTGGTTGGAATTACGTAAAAAGTGCTTCGAAGCATCACTAAAAGTGTTTGGATGTGGTTGGAATTACGTAGAAAGTGCTTCGAAGCATCAACAAAAGTGTTTGGATGTGGTTGGAATTACGTAGAAAGTGCTTCGAAGCATCACCAAAAGTGTTTGGATGTGATTGGAATTACGTATAAAGTGCTTCGAAGCATCACTAAAAGTGTTTGGATGTGGTTGGAATTACGTAGAAAGTGCTTCGAAGCATCACCAAAAGTGTTTGGATGTGGTTGGAATTACGTAGAAAGTGCTTCGAAGCATCTCCAAAAGTGTTTGGATGTGGTTGGAATTACGTAGAAAGTGCTTCGAAGCATCTCCAAAAGTGTTTGGATGTGGTTGGAATTACGTAAAAAGTGCTTCGAAGCATCACTAAAAGTGTTTGGATGTGGTTGGAATTACGTAGAAAGTGCTTCGAAGCATCAACAAAAGTGTTTGGATGTGGTTGGAATTACGTAAAAAGTGCTTCGAAGCATCAACAAAAGTGTTTGGATGTGGTTGGAATTACGTAGAAAGTGCTTCGAAGCATCACTAAAAGTGTTTGGATGTGGTTGGAATTACGTAGAAAGTGCTTCGAAGCATCTCCAAAAGTGTTTGGATGTGGTTGGAATTACGTAGAAAGTGCTTCGAAGCATCACTAAAAGTGTTTGGATGTGGTTGGAATTACGTAGAAAGTGCTTCGAAGCATCTCCAAAAGTGTTTGGATGTGGTTGGAATTACGTAGAAAGTGCTTCGAAGCATCTCCAAAAGTGTTTGGATGTGGTTGGAATTACGTAGAAAGTGCTTCGAAGCATCACTAAAAGTGTTTGGATGTGGTTGGAATTACGTAGAAAGTGCTTCGAAGCATCACCAAAAGTGTTTGGATGTGGTTGGAATTACGTAGAAAGTGCTTCGAAGCATCACTAAAAGTGTTTGGATGTGGTTGGAATTACGTAGAAAGTGCTTCGAAGCATCACTAAAAGTGTTTGGATGTGGTTGGAATTACGTGGAAAGTGCTTCGAAGCATCACTAAAAGTGTTTGGATGTGGTTGGAATTACGTAGAAAGTGCTTCGAAGCATCACTAAAAGTGTTTGGATGTGGTTGGAATTACGTAGAAAGTGCTTCGAAGCATCACTAAAAGTGTTTGGATGTGGTTGCAATTACGTAGAAAGTGCTTCGAAGCATCAACAAAAGTGTTTGGATGTGGTTGGAATTACGTAGAAAGTGCTTCGAAGCATCACTAAAAGTGTTTGGATGTGGTTGGAATTACGTAGAAAGTGCTTCGAAGCATCAACAAAAGTGTTTGGATGTGGTTGGAATTACGTAGAAAGTGCTTCGAAGCATCACTAAAAGTGTTTGGATGTGGTTGGAATTACGTAGAAAGTGCTTCGAAGCATCACTAAAAGTGTTTGGATGTGGTTGGAATTACGTAGAAAGTGCTTCGAAGCATCACTAAAAGTGTTTGGATGTGGTTGGAAATACGTATAAAGTGCTTCGAAGCATCACTAAAAGTGTTTGGATGTGGTTGGAATTACGTAGAAAGTGCTTCGAAGCATCACCAAAAGTGTTTGGATGTGGTTGGAATTACGTAGAAAGTGCTTCGAAGCATCAACAAAAGTGTTTGGATGTGGTTGGAATTACGTAGAAAGTGCTTCGAAGCATCACCAAAAGTGTTTGGATGTGGTTGGAATTACGTAGAAAGTGCTTCGAAGCATCACCAAAAGTGTTTGGATGTGGTTGGAATTACGTAGAAAGTGCTTCGAAGCATCACCAAAAGTGTTTGGATGTGGTTGGAATTACGTAGAAAGTGCTTCGAAGCATCTCCAAAAGTGTTTGGATGTGGTTGGAATTACGTAGAAAGTGCTTCGAAGCATCACCAAAAGTGTTTGGATGTGGTTGGAATTACGTAGAAAGTGCTTCGAAGCATCAACAAAAGTGTTTGGATGTGGTTGGAATTACGTAGAAAGTGCTTCGAAGCATCACCAAAAGTGTTTGGATGTGGTTGGAATTACGTAGAAAGTGCTTCGAAGCATCACCAAAAGTGTTTGGATGTGGTTGGAATTACGTAGAAAGTGCTTCGAAGCATCACCAAAAGTGTTTGGATGTGGTTGGAATTACGTAGAAAGTGCTTCGAAGCATCACTAAAAGTGTTTGGATGTGGTTGGAATTACGTAGAAAGTGCTTCGAAGCATCACCAAAAGTGTTTGGATGTGGTTGGAATTACGTAGAAAGTGCTTCGAAGCATCACCAAAAGTGTTTGGTTGTGGTTGGAATTACGTAGAAAGTGCTTCGAAGCATCACTAAAAGTGTTTGGATGTGGTTGGAAATACGTATAAAGTGCTTCGAAGCATCACTAAAAGTGTTTGGATGTGGTTGGAATTACGTAGAAAGTGCTTCGAAGCATCACCAAAAGTGTTTGGATGTGGTTGGAATTACGTAGAAAGTGCTTCGAAGCATCAACAAAAGTGTTTGGATGTGGTTGGAATTACGTAGAAAGTGCTTCGAAGCATCACCAAAAGTGTTTGGATGTGGTTGGAATTACGTAGAAAGTGCTTCGAAGCATCACCAAAAGTGTTTGGTTGTGGTTGGAATTACGTAGAAAGTGCTTCGAAGCATCACTAAAAGTGTTTGGATGTGGTTGGAAATACGTATAAAGTGCTTCGAAGCATCACTAAAAGTGTTTGGATGTGGTTGGAATTACGTAGAAAGTGCTTCGAAGCATCACCAAAAGTGTTTGGATGTGGTTGGAATTACGTAGAAAGTGCTTCGAAGCATCAACAAAAGTGTTTGGATGTGGTTGGAATTACGTAGAAAGTGCTTCGAAGCATCACCAAAAGTGTTTGGATGTGGTTGGAATTACGTAGAAAGTGCTTCGAAGCATCACCAAAAGTGTTTGGATGTGGTTGGAATTACGTAGAAAGTGCTTCGAAGCATCACCAAAAGTGTTTGGATGTGGTTGGAATTACGTAGAAAGTGCTTCGAAGCATCTCCAAAAGTGTTTGGATGTGGTTGGAATTACGTAGAAAGTGCTTCGAAGCATCACTAAAAGTGTTTGGATGTGGTTGGAATTACGTAGAAAGTGCTTCGAAGCATCACCAAAAGTGTTTGGATGTGGTTGGAATTACGTAAAAAGTGCTTCGAAGCATCACTAAAAGTGTTTGGATGTGGTTGGAATTACGTAGAAAGTGCTTCGAAGCATCAACAAAAGTGTTTGGATGTGGTTGGAATTACGTAGAAAGTGCTTCGAAGCATCTCCAAAAGTGTTTGGATGTGGTTGGAATTACGTAAAAAGTGCTTCGAAGCATCACTAAAAGTGTTTGGATGTGGTTGGAATTACGTAGAAAGTGCTTCGAAGCATCACCAAAAGTGTTTGGATGTGGTTGGAATTACGTAGAAAGTGCTTCGAAGCATCAACAAAAGTGTTTGGATGTGGTTGGAATTACGTAGAAAGTGCTTCGAAGCATCACCAAAAGTGTTTGGATGTGGTTGGAATTACGTAAAAAGTGCTTCGAAGCATCACTAAAAGTGTTTGGATGTGGTTGGAATTACGTAGAAAGTGCTTCGAAGCATCAACAAAAGTGTTTGGATGTGGTTGGAATTACGTAGAAAGTGCTTCGAAGCATCACTAAAAGTGTTTGGATGTGGTTGGAATTACGTAGAAAGTGCTTCGAAGCATCAACAAAAGTGTTTGGATGTGGTTGGAATTACGTAGAAAGTGCTTCGAAGCATCACTAAAAGTGTTTGGATGTGGTTGGAAATACGTATAAAGTGCTTCGAAGCATCACTAAAAGTGTTTGGATGTGGTTGGAATTACGTAGAAAGTGCTTCGAAGCATCACCAAAAGTGTTTGGATGTGGTTGGAATTACGTAGAAAGTGCTTCGAAGCATCAACAAAAGTGTTTGGATGTGGTTGGAATTACGTAGAAAGTGCTTCGAAGCATCACCAAAAGTGTTTGGATGTGGTTGGAATTACGTAGAAAGTGCTTCGAAGCATCACCAAAAGTGTTTGGATGTGGTTGGAATTACGTAGAAAGTGCTTCGAAGCATCACCAAAAGTGTTTGGATGTGGTTGGAATTACGTAGAAAGTGCTTCGAAGCATCACCAAAAGTGTTTGGATGTGGTTGGAATTACGTAGAAAGTGCTTCGAAGCATCAACAAAAGTGTTTGGATGTGGTTGGAATTACGTAGAAAGTGCTTCGAAGCATCACCAAAAGTGTTTGGATGTGGTTGGAATTACGTAAAAAGTGCTTCGAAGCATCACTAAAAGTGTTTGGATGTGGTTGGAATTACGTAGAAAGTGCTTCGAAGCATCAACAAAAGTGTTTGGATGTGGTTGGAATTACGTAGAAAGTGCTTCGAAGCATCACTAAAAGTGTTTGGATGTGGTTGGAATTACGTAGAAAGTGCTTCGAAGCATCAACAAAAGTGTTTGGATGTGGTTGGAATTACGTAGAAAGTGCTTCGAAGCATCAACAAAAGTGTTTGGATGTGGTTGGAATTACGTAGAAAGTGCTTCGAAGCATCACCAAAAGTGTTTGGATGTGGTTGGAATTACGTAGAAAGTGCTTCGAAGCATCAACAAAAGTGTTTGGATGTGGTTGGAATTACGTAGAAAGTGCTTCGAAGCATCTCCAAAAGTGTTTGGATGTGGTTGGAATTACGTAAAAAGTGCTTCGAAGCATCACTAAAAGTGTTTGGATGTGGTTGGAATTACGTAGAAAGTGCTTCGAAGCATCACTAAAAGTGTTTGGATGTGGTTGGAATTACGTAGAAAGTGCTTCGAAGCATCACTAAAAGTGTTTGGATGTGGTTGGAAATACGTATAAAGTGCTTCGAAGCATCACTAAAAGTGTTTGGATGTGGTTGGAATTACGTAGAAAGTGCTTCGAAGCATCACCAAAAGTGTTTGGATGTGGTTGGAATTACGTAGAAAGTGCTTCGAAGCATCAACAAAAGTGTTTGGATGTGGTTGGAATTACGTAGAAAGTGCTTCGAAGCATCACCAAAAGTGTTTGGATGTGGTTGGAATTACGTAGAAAGTGCTTCGAAGCATCTCCAAAAGTGTTTGGATGTGGTTGGAATTACGTAGAAAGTGCTTCGAAGCATCACTAAAAGTGTTTGGATGTGGTTGGAATTACGTAGAAAGTGCTTCGAAGCATCACCAAAAGTGTTTGGATGTGGTTGGAATTACGTAGAAAGTGCTTCGAAGCATCAACAAAAGTGTTTGGATGTGGTTGGAATTACGTAGAAAGTGCTTCGAAGCATCTCCAAAAGTGTTTGGATGTGGTTGGAATTACGTAGAAAGTGCTTCGAAGCATCAACAAAAGTGTTTGGATGTGGTTGGAAATACGTATAAAGTGCTTCGAAGCATCACTAAAAGTGTTTGGATGTGGTTGGAATTACGTAAAAAGTGCTTCGAAGCATCACTAAAAGTGTTTGGATGTGGTTGGAATTACGTAGAAAGTGCTTCGAAGCATCACCAAAAGTGTTTGGATGTGGTTTGAATTACGTAGAAAGTGCTTCGAAGCATCAACAAAAGTGTTTGGATGTGGTTGGAATTACGTAGAAAGTGCTTCGAAGCATCACCAAAAGTGTTTGGATGTGGTTGGAATTACGTAAAAAGTGCTTCGAAGCATCACTAAAAGTGTTTGGATGTGGTTGGAATTACGTAGAAAGTGCTTCGAAGCATCAACAAAAGTGTTTGGATGTGGTTGGAATTACGTAGAAAGTGCTTCGAAGCATCACTAAAAGTGTTTGGATGTGGTTGGAATTACGTAGAAAGTGCTTCGAAGCATCAACAAAAGTGTTTGGATGTGGTTGGAATTACGTAGAAAGTGCTTCGAAGCATCACTAAAAGTGTTTGGATGTGGTTGGAATTACGTAGAAAGTGCTTCGAAGCATCACTAAAAGTGTTTGGATGTGGTTGGAAATACGTATAAAGTGCTTCGAAGCATCACTAAAAGTGTTTGGATGTGGTTGGAATTACGTAGAAAGTGCTTCGAAGCATCACCAAAAGTGTTTGGATGTGGTTGGAATTACGTAGAAAGTGCTTCGAAGCATCAACAAAAGTGTTTGGATGTGGTTGGAATTACGTAGAAAGTGCTTCGAAGCATCACCAAAAGTGTTTGGATGTGGTTGGAATTACGTAGAAAGTGCTTCGAAGCATCACCAAAAGTGTTTGGATGTGGTTGGAATTACGTAGAAAGTGCTTCGAAGCATCACCAAAAGTGTTTGGATGTGGTTGGAATTACGTAGAAAGTGCTTCGAAGCATCTCCAAAAGTGTTTGGATGTGGTTGGAATTACGTAAAAAGTGCTTCGAAGCATCACTAAAAGTGTTTGGATGTGGTTGGAATTACGTAGAAAGTGCTTCGAAGCATCACTAAAAGTGTTTGGATGTGGTTGGAATTACGTAGAAAGAGCTTCGAAGCATCACTAAAAGTGTTTGGATGTGGTTGGAATTACGTAGAAAGTGCTTCGAAGCATCACTAAAAGTGTTTGGATGTGGTTGGAATTACGTAGAAAGTGCTTCGAAGCATCACTAAAAGTGTTTGGATGTGGTTGGAAATACGTATAAAGTGCTTCGAAGCATCACTAAAAGTGTTTGGATGTGGTTGGAATTACGTAGAAAGTGCTTCGAAGCATCACTAAAAGTGTTTGGATGTGGTTGGAATTACGTAGAAAGTGCTTCGAAGCATCACTAAAAGTGTTTGGATGTGGTTGGAATTACGTAGAAAGTGCTTCGAAGCATCACCAAAAGTGTTTGGATGTGGTTGGAATTACGTAGAAAGTGCTTCGAAGCATCACCAAAAGTGTTTGGATGTGGTTGGAATTACGTAGAAAGTGCTTCGAAGCATCACCAAAAGTGTTTGGATGTGGTTGGAATTACGTAGAAAGTGCTTCGAAGCATCAACAAAAGTGTTTGGATGTGGTTGGAATTACGTAAAAAGTGCTTCGAAGCATCACTAAAAGTGTTTGGATGTGGTTGGAATTACGTAGAAAGTGCTTCGAAGCATCAACAAAAGTGTTTGGATGTGGTTGGAATTACGTAGAAAGTGCTTCGAAGCATCACCAAAAGTGTTTGGATGTGGTTGGAATTACGTAGAAAGTGCTTCGAAGCATCTCCAAAAGTGTTTGGATGTGGTTGGAATTACGTAGAAAGTGCTTCGAAGCATCACTAAAAGTGTATGGATGTGGTTGGAATTACGTAGAAAGTGCTTCGAAGCATCACTAAAAGTGTTTGGATGTGGTTGGAAATACGTATAAAGTGCTTCGAAGCATCACCAAAAGTGTTTGGATGTGGTTGGAATTACGTAGAAAGTGCTTCGAAGCATCACTAAAAGTGTTTGGATGTGGTTGGAAATACGTATAAAGTGCTTCGAAGCATCACTAAAAGTGTTTGGATGTGGTTGGAATTACGTAGAAAGTGCTTCGAAGCATCACCAAAAGTGTTTGGATGTGGTTGGAATTACGTAGAAAGTGCTTCGAAGCATCACTAAAAGTGTTTGGATGTGGTTGGAATTACGTAGAAAGTGCTTCGAAGCATCTCCAAAAGTGTTTGGATGTGGTTGGAATTACGTAAAAAGTGCTTCGAAGCATCACTAAAAGTGTTTGGATGTGGTTGGAATTACGTAGAAAGTGCTTCGAAGCATCACTAAAAGTGTTTGGATGTGGTTGGAATTACGTAGAAAGTGCTTCGAAGCATCACTAAAAGTGTTTGGATGTGGTTGGAATTACGTAGAAAGTGCTTCGAAGCATCTCCAAAAGTGTTTGGATGTGGTTGGAATTACGTAGAAAGTGCTTCGAAGCATCACCAAAAGTGTTTGGATGTGGTTGGAATTACGTAAAAAGTGCTTCGAAGCATCACTAAAAGTGTTTGGATGTGGTTGGAATTACGTAGAAAGTGCTTTGAAGCATCAACAAAAGTGTTTGGATGTGGTTGGAATTACGTAGAAAGTGCTTCGAAGCATCACTAAAAGTGTTTGGATGTGGTTGGAATTACGTAGAAAGTGCTTCGAAGCATCACTAAAAGTGTTTGGATGTGGTTGGAATTACGTAGAAAGTGCTTCGAAGCATCTCCAAAAGTGTTTGGATGTGGTTGGAATTACGTAAAAAGTGCTTCGAAGCATCACTAAAAGTGTTTGGATGTGGTTGGAATTACGTAGAAAGTGCTTCGAAGCATCAACAAAAGTGTTTGGATGTGGTTGGAATTACGTAGAAAGTGCTTCGAAGCATCACTAAAAGTGTTTGGATGTGGTTGGAATTACGTAGAAAGTGCTTCGAAGCATCACTAAAAGTGTTTGGATGTGGTTGGAATTACGTAGAAAGTGCTTCGAAGCATCACTAAAAGTGTTTGGATGTGGTTGGAAATACGTATAAAGTGCTTCGAAGCATCACTAAAAGTGTTTGGATGTGGTTGGAATTACGTAAAAAGTGCTTCGAAGCATCACTAAAAGTGTTTGGATGTGGTTGGAATTACGTAGAAAGTGCTTTGAAGCATCAACAAAAGTGTTTGGATGTGGTTGGAATTACGTAGAAAGTGCTTCGAAGCATCACTAAAAGTGTTTGGATGTGGTTGGAATTACGTAGAAAGTGCTTCGAAGCATCACTAAAAGTGTTTGGATGTGGTTGGAATTACGTAGAAAGTGCTTCGAAGCATCTCCAAAAGTGTTTGGATGTGGTTGGAATTACGTAAAAAGTGCTTCGAAGCATCACTAAAAGTGTTTGGATGTGGTTGGAATTACGTAGAAAGTGCTTCGAAGCATCAACAAAAGTGTTTGGATGTGGTTGGAATTACGTAGAAAGTGCTTCGAAGCATCACTAAAAGTGTTTGGATGTGGTTGGAATTACGTAGAAAGTGCTTCGAAGCATCTCCAAAAGTGTTTGGATGTGGTTGGAATTACGTAGAAAGTGCTTCGAAGCATCACTAAAAGTGTTTGGATGTGGTTGGAAATACGTATAAAGTGCTTCGAAGCATCACTAAAAGTGTTTGGATGTGGTTGGAATTACGTAGAAAGTGCTTCGAAGCATCAACAAAAGTGTTTGGATGTGGTTGGAATTACGTAGAAAGTGCTTCGAAGCATCACTAAAAGTGTTTGGATGTGGTTGGAATTACGTAGAAAGTGCTTCGAAGCATCACCAAAAGTGTTTGGATGTGGTTGGAATTACGTAGAAAGTGCTTCGAAGCATCTCCAAAAGTGTTTGGATGTGGTTGGAATTACGTAGAAAGTGCTTCGAAGCATCACCAAAAGTGTTTGGATGTGGTTGGAATTACGTAGAAAGTGCTTCGAAGCATCACCAAAAGTGTTTGGATGTGGTTGGAATTACGTAGAAAGTGCTTCGAAGCATCACTAAAAGTGTTTGGATGTGGTTGGAAATACGTAGAAAGTGCTTCGAAGCATCACTAAAAGTGTTTGGATGTGGTTGGAATTACGTAGAAAGTGCTTCGAAGCATCACCAAAAGTGTTTGGATGTGGTTGGAATTACGTAGAAAGTGCTTCGAAGCATCTCCAAAAGTGTTTGGATGTGGTTGGAATTACGTAGAAAGTGCTTCGAAGCATCACCAAAAGTGTTTGGATGTGGTTGGAATTACGTAGAAAGTGCTTCGAAGCATCACTAAAAGTGTTTGGATGTGGTTGGAATTACGTAGAAAGTGCTTCGAAGCATCTCCAAAAGTGTTTGGATGTGGTTGGAATTACGTAAAAAGTGCTTCGAAGCATCACTAAAAGTGTTTGGATGTGGTTGGAATTACGTAGAAAGTGCTTCGAAGCATCACTAAAAGTGTTTGGATGTGGTTGGAATTACGTAGAAAGTGCTTCGAAGCATCTCCAAAAGTGTTTGGATGTGGTTGGAATTACGTAGAAAGTGCTTCGAAGCATCACTAAAAGTGTTTGGATGTGGTTGGAATTACGTAGAAAGTGCTTCGAAGCATCACCAAAAGTGTTTGGATGTGGTTGGAATTACGTAGAAAGTGCTTCGAAGCATCAACAAAAGTGTTTGGATGTGGTTGGAATTACGTAGAAAGTGCTTCGAAGCATCACCAAAAGTGTTTGGATGTGGTTGGAATTACGTAGAAAGTGCTTCGAAGCATCTCCAAAAGTGTTTGGATGTGGTTGGAATTACGTAGAAAGTGCTTCGAAGCATCTCCAAAAGTGTTTGGATGTGGTTGGAATTACGTAGAAAGTGCTTCGAAGCATCACTAAAAGTGTATGGATGTGGTTGGAATTACGTAGAAAGTGCTTCGAAGCATCACTAAAAGTGTTTGGATGTGGTTGGAAATACGTATAAAGTGCTTCGAAGCATCACCAAAAGTGTTTGGATGTGGTTGGAATTACGTAGAAAGTGCTTCGAAGCATCACCAAAAGTGTTTGGATGTGGTTGGAATTACGTAGAAAGTGCTTCGAAGCATCACCAAAAGTGTTTGGATGTGGTTGGAATTACGTAGAAAGTGCTTCGAAGCATCACCAAAAGTGTTTGGATGTGGTTGGAATTACGTAGAAAGTGCTTCGAAGCATCACCAAAAGTGTTTGGATGTGGTTGGAATTACGTAGAAAGTGCTTCGAAGCATCACTAAAAGTGTTTGGATGTGGTTGGAAATACGTAGAAAGTGCTTCGAAGCATCACTAAAAGTGTTTGGATGTGGTTGGAATTACGTAGAAAGTGCTTCGAAGCATCACCAAAAGTGTTTGGATGTGGTTGGAATTACGTAGAAAGTGCTTCGAAGCATCACTAAAAGTGTTTGGATGTGGTTGGAATTACGTAGAAAGTGCTTCGAAGCATCTCCAAAAGTGTTTGGATGTGGTTGGAATTACGTAAAAAGTGCTTCGAAGCATCACCAAAAGTGTTTGGATGTGGTTGGAATTACGTAGAAAGTGCTTCGAAGCATCAACAAAAGTGTTTGGATGTGGTTGGAATTACGTAGAAAGTGCTTCGAAGCATCAACAAAAGTGTTTGGATGTGGTTGGAATTACGTAGAAAGTGCTTCGAAGCATCACTAAAAGTGTTTGGATGTGGTTGGAATTACGTAGAAAGTGCTTCGAAGCATCTCCAAAAGTGTTTGGATGTGGTTGGAATTACGTAAAAAGTGCTTCGAAGCATCTCCAAAAGTGTTTGGATGTGGTTGGAATTACGTAAAAAGTGCTTCGAAGCATCACTAAAAGTGTTTGGATGTGGTTGGAATTACGTAGAAAGTGCTTCGAAGCATCACTAAAAGTGTTTGGATGTGGTTGGAATTACGTAGAAAGTGCTTCGAAGCATCACTAAAAGTGTTTGGATGTGGTTGGAATTACGTAGAAAGTGCTTCGAAGCATCTCCAAAAGTGTTTGGATGTGGTTGGAATTACGTAAAAAGTGCTTCGAAGCATCACCAAAAGTGTTTGGATGTGGTTGGAATTACGTAGAAAGTGCTTCGAAGCATCTCCAAAAGTGTTTGGATGTGGTTGGAATTACGTAGAAAGTGCTTCGAAGCATCAACAAAAGTGTTTGGATGTGGTTGGAATTACGTAGAAAGTGCTTCGAAGCATCACTAAAAGTGTTTGGATGTGGTTGGAAATACGTAGAAAGTGCTTCGAAGCATCACTAAAAGTGTTTGGATGTGGTTGGAATTACGTAGAAAGTGCTTCGAAGCATCACCAAAAGTGTTTGGATGTGGTTGGAATTACGTAGAAAGTGCTTCGAAGCATCACTAAAAGTGTTTGGATGTGGTTGGAATTACGTAGAAAGTGCTTCGAAGCATCTCCAAAAGTGTTTGGATGTGGTTGGAATTACGTAAAAAGTGCTTCGAAGCATCACCAAAAGTGTTTGGATGTGGTTGGAATTACGTAGAAAGTGCTTCGAAGCATCAACAAAAGTGTTTGGATGTGGTTGGAATTACGTAGAAAGTGCTTCGAAGCATCAACAAAAGTGTTTGGATGTGGTTGGAATTACGTAGAAAGTGCTTCGAAGCATCACTAAAAGTGTTTGGATGTGGTTGGAATTACGTAGAAAGTGCTTCGAAGCATCTCCAAAAGTGTTTGGATGTGGTTGGAATTACGTAAAAAGTGCTTCGAAGCATCTCCAAAAGTGTTTGGATGTGGTTGGAATTACGTAAAAAGTGCTTCGAAGCATCACTAAAAGTGTTTGGATGTGGTTGGAATTACGTAGAAAGTGCTTCGAAGCATCACCAAAAGTGTTTGGATGTGGTTGGAATTACGTAGAAAGTGCTTCGAAGCATCACTAAAAGTGTTTGGATGTGGTTGGAATTACGTAGAAAGTGCTTCGAAGCATCTCCAAAAGTGTTTGGATGTGGTTGGAATTACGTAAAAAGTGCTTCGAAGCATCACCAAAAGTGTTTGGATGTGGTTGGAATTACGTAGAAAGTGCTTCGAAGCATCTCCAAAAGTGTTTGGATGTGGTTGGAATTACGTAGAAAGTGCTTCGAAGCATCAACAAAAGTGTTTGGATGTGGTTGGAATTACGTAGAAAGTGCTTCGAAGCATCACTAAAAGTGTTTGGATGTGGTTGGAATTACGTAGAAAGTGCTTCGAAGCATCTCCAAAAGTGTTTGGATGTGGTTGGAATTACGTAAAAAGTGCTTCGAAGCATCTCCAAAAGTGTTTGGATGTGGTTGGAATTACGTAAAAAGTGCTTCGAAGCATCACTAAAAGTGTTTGGATGTGGTTGGAATTACGTAGAAAGTGCTTCGAAGCATCACTAAAAGTGTTTGGATGTGGTTGGAATTACGTAGAAAGTGCTTCGAAGCATCACTAAAAGTGTTTGGATGTGGTTGGAATTACGTAGAAAGTGCTTCGAAGCATCACTAAAAGTGTTTGGATGTGGTTGGAATTACGTAGAAAGTGCTTCGAAGCATCACCAAAAGTGTTTGGATGTGGTTGGAATTACGTAGAAAGTGCTTCGAAGCATCTCCAAAAGTGTTTGGATGTGGTTGGAATTACGTAAAAAGTGCTTCGAAGCATCTCCAAAAGTGTTTGGATGTGGTTGGAATTACGTAAAAAGTGCTTCGAAGCATCACTAAAAGTGTTTGGATGTGGTTGGAATTACGTAGAAAGTGCTTCGAAGCATCACTAAAAGTGTTTGGATGTGGTTGGAATTACGTAGAAAGTGCTTCGAAGCATCACTAAAAGTGTTTGGATGTGGTTGGAATTACGTAGAAAGTGCTTCGAAGCATCACCAAAAGTGTTTGGATGTGGTTGGAATTACGTAGAAAGTGCTTCGAAGCATCACTAAAAGTGTTTGGATGTGGTTGGAATTACGTAGAAAGTGCTTCGAAGCATCTCCAAAAGTGTTTGGATGTGGTTGGAATTACGTAAAAAGTGCTTCGAAGCATCTCCAAAAGTGTTTGGATGTGGTTGGAATTACGTAAAAAGTGCTTCGAAGCATCACTAAAAGTGTTTGGATGTGGTTGGAATTACGTAGAAAGTGCTTCGAAGCATCACTAAAAGTGTTTGGATGTGGTTGGAATTACGTAGAAAGTGCTTCGAAGCATCACTAAAAGTGTTTGGATGTGGTTGGAATTACGTAGAAAGTGCTTCGAAGCATCACCAAAAGTGTTTGGATGTGGTTGGAATTACGTAGAAAGTGCTTCGAAGCATCACCAAAAGTGTTTGGATGTGGTTGGAATTACGTAGAAAGTGCTTCGAAGCATCTCCAAAAGTGTTTGGATGTGGTTGGAATTACGTAAAAAGTGCTTCGAAGCATCTCCAAAAGTGTTTGGATGTGGTTGGAATTACGTAAAAAGTGCTTCGAAGCATCACTAAAAGTGTTTGGATGTGGTTGGAATTACGTAGAAAGTGCTTCGAAGCATCTCCAAAAGTGTTTGGATGTGGTTGGAATTACGTAGAAAGTGCTTCGAAGCATCAACAAAAGTGTTTGGATGTGGTTGGAATTACGTAGAAAGTGCTTCGAAGCATCAACAAAAGTGTTTGGATGTGGTTGGAATTACGTAGAAAGTGCTTCGAAGCATCAACAAAAGTGTTTGGATGTGGTTGGAATTACGTAGAAAGTGCTTCGAAGCATCACTAAAAGTGTTTGGATGTGGTTGGAATTACGTAGAAAGTGCTTCGAAGCATCTCCAAAAGTGTTTGGATGTGGTTGGAATTACGTAGAAAGTGCTTCGAAGCATCACTAAAAGTGTTTGGATGTGGTTGGAATTACGTAGAAAGTGCTTCGAAGCATCACCAAAAGTGTTTGGATGTGGTTGGAATTACGTAGAAAGTGCTTCGAAGCATCTCCAAAAGTGTTTGGATGTGGTTGGAATTACGTAGAAAGTGCTTCGAAGCATCAACAAAAGTGTTTGGATGTGGTTGGAATTACGTAGAAAGTGCTTCGAAGCATCACTAAAAGTGTTTGGATGTGGTTGGAATTACGTAGAAAGTGCTTCGAAGCATCTCCAAAAGTGTTTGGATGTGGTTGGAATTACGTAAAAAGTGCTTCGAAGCATCTCCAAAAGTGTTTGGATGTGGTTGGAATTACGTAGAAAGTGCTTCGAAGCATCACTAAAAGTGTTTGGATGTGGTTGGAATTACGTAGAAAGTGCTTCGAAGCATCACCAAAAGTGTTTGGATGTGGTTGGAATTACGTAGAAAGTGCTTCGAAGCATCTCCAAAAGTGTTTGGATGTGGTTGGAATTACGTAGAAAGTGCTTCGAAGCATCACTAAAAGTGTTTGGATGTGGTTGGAATTACGTAGAAAGTGCTTCGAAGCATCACCAAAAGTGTTTGGATGTGGTTGGAATTACGTAGAAAGTGCTTCGAAGCATCTCCAAAAGTGTTTGGATGTGGTTGGAATTACGTAAAAAGTGCTTCGAAGCATCTCCAAAAGTGTTTGGATGTGGTTGGAATTACGTAAAAAGTGCTTCGAAGCATCACTAAAAGTGTTTGGATGTGGTTGGAATTACGTAGAAAGTGCTTCGAAGCATCACTAAAAGTGTTTGGATGTGGTTGGAATTACGTAGAAAGTGCTTCGAAGCATCACTAAAAGTGTTTGGATGTGGTTGGAATTACGTAGAAAGTGCTTCGAAGCATCACTAAAAGTGTTTGGATGTGGTTGGAATTACGTAGAAAGTGCTTCGAAGCATCACCAAAAGTGTTTGGATGTGGTTGGAATTACGTAGAAAGTGCTTCGAAGCATCACTAAAAGTGTTTGGATGTGGTTGGAATTACGTAGAAAGTGCTTCGAAGCATCACCAAAAGTGTTTGGATGTGGTTGGAATTACGTAGAAAGTGCTTCGAAGCATCAACAAAAGTGTTTGGATGTGGTTGGAATTACGTAGAAAGTGCTTCGAAGCATCACTAAAAGTGTTTGGATGTGGTTGGAAATACGTATAAAGTGCTTCGAAGCATCACTAAAAGTGTTTGGATGTGGTTGGAATTACGTAGAAAGTGCTTCGAAGCATCACCAAAAGTGTTTGGATGTGGTTGGAATTACGTAGAAAGTGCTTCGAAGCATCACCAAAGGTGTTTGGATGTGGTTGGAATTACGTAGAAAGTGCTTCGAAGCATCTCCAAAAGTGTTTGGATGTGGTTGGAATTACGTAGAAAGTGCTTCGAAGCATCACTAAAAGTGTTTGGATGTGGTTGGAATTACGTAGAAAGTGCTTCGAAGCATCACTAAAAGTGTTTGGATGTGGTTGGAATTACGTAGAAAGTGCTTCGAAGCATCACTAAAAGTGTTTGGATGTGGTTGGAATTACGTAGAAAGTGCTTCGAAGCATCACCAAAAGTGTTTGGATGTGGTTGGAATTACGTAGAAAGTGCTTCGAAGCATCTCCAAAAGTGTTTGGATGTGGTTGGAATTACGTAAAAAGTGCTTCGAAGCATCACTAAAAGTGTTTGGATGTGGTTGGAATTACGTAGAAAGTGCTTCGAAGCATCACCAAAAGTGTTTGGATGTGGTTGGAATTACGTAGAAAGTGCTTCGAAGCATCACTAAAAGTGTTTGGATGTGGTTGGAATTACGTAGAAAGTGCTTCGAAGCATCACTAAAAGTGTTTGGATGTGGTTGGAATTACGTAGAAAGTGCTTCGAAGCATCACTAAAAGTGTTTGGATGTGGTTGGAATTACGTAGAAAGTGCTTCGAAGCATCACTAAAAGTGTTTGGATGTGGTTGGAATTACGTAGAAAGTGCTTCGAAGCATCTCCAAAAGTGTTTGGATGTGGTTGGAATTACGTAAAAAGTGCTTCGAAGCATCACTAAAAGTGTTTGGATGTGGTTGGAATTACGTAGAAAGTGCTTCGAAGCATCAACAAAAGTGTTTGGATGTGGTTGGAATTACGTAGAAAGTGCTTCGAAGCATCACTAAAAGTGTTTGGATGTGGTTGGAATTACGTAGAAAGTGCTTCGAAGCATCACTAAAAGTGTTTGGATGTGGTTGGAATTACGTAGAAAGTGCTTCGAAGCATCACTAAAAGTGTTTGGATGTGGTTGGAATTACGTAGAAAGTGCTTCGAAGCATCACTAAAAGTGTTTGGATGTGGTTGGAATTACGTAGAAAGTGCTTCGAAGCATCACCAAAAGTGTTTGGATGTGGTTGGAATTACGTAGAAAGTGCTTCGAAGCATCACTAAAAGTGTTTGGATGTGGTTGGAATTACGTAGAAAGTGCTTCGAAGCATCAACAAAAGTGTTTGGATGTGGTTGGAATTACGTAGAAAGTGCTTCGAAGCATCACCAAAAGTGTTTGGATGTGGTTGGAATTACGTAGAAAGTGCTTCGAAGCATCACTAAAAGTGTTTGGATGTGGTTGGAATTACGTAGAAAGTGCTTCGAAGCATCTCCAAAAGTGTTTGGATGTGGTTGGAATTACGTAGAACGTGCTTCGAAGCATCACTAAAAGTGTTTGGATGTGGTTGGAATTACGTAGAAAGTGCTTCGAAGCATCACCAAAAGTGTTTGGATGTGGTTGGAAATACGTATAAAGTGCTTCGAAGCATCACCAAAAGTGTTTGGATGTGGTTGGAAATACGTAAAAAGTGCTTCGAAGCATCACTAAAAGTGTTTGGATGTGGTTGGAATTACGTAGAAAGTGCATCGAAGCATCAACAAAAGTGTTTGGATGTGGTTGGAATTACGTAGAAAGTGCTTCGAAGCATCACTAAAAGTGTTTGGATGTGGTTGGAATTACGTAGAAAGTGCTTCGAAGCATCTCCAAAAGTGTTTGGATGTGGTTGGAATTACGTAGAACGTGCTTCGAAGCATCACTAAAAGTGTTTGGATGTGGTTGGAATTACGTAGAAAGTGCTTCGAAGCATCACTAAAAGTGTTTGGATGTGGTTGGAAATACGTATAAAGTGCTTCGAAGCATCACCAAAAGTGTTTGGATGTGGTTGGAATTACGTAGAAAGTGCTTCGAAGCATCACTAAAAGTGTTTGGATGTGGTTGGAATTACGTAGAAAGTGCTTCGAAGCATCTCCAAAAGTGTTTGGATGTGGTTGGAATTACGTAAAAAGTGCTTCGAAGCATCACTAAAAGTGTTTGGATGTGGTTGGAATTACGTAGAAAGTGCATCGAAGCATCAACAAAAGTGTTTGGATGTGGTTGGAATTACGTAGAAAGTGCTTCGAAGCATCACCAAAAGTGTTTGGATGTGGTTGGAATTACGTATAAAGTGCTTCGAAGCATCACCAAAAGTGTTTGGATGTGGTTGGAATTACGTAGAAAGTGCTTCGAAGCATCACTAAAAGTGTTTGGATGTGGTTGGAATTACGTAGAAAGTGCTTCGAAGCATCTCCAAAAGTGTTTGGATGTGGTTGGAATTACGTAGAAAGTGCTTCGAAGCATCACTAAAAGTGTTTGGATGTGGTTGGAATTACGTAGAAAGTGCTTCGAAGCATCACTAAAAGTGTATGGATGTGGTTGGAATTACGTAGAAAGTGCTTCGAAGCATCACTAAAAGTGTTTGGATGTGGTTGGAATTACGTAGAAAGTGCTTCGAAGCATCACCAAAAGTGTTTGGATGTGGTTGGAATTACGTAGAAAGTGCTTCGAAGCATCACTAAAAGTGTTTGGATGTGGTTGGAATTACGTAGAAAGTGCTTCGAAGCATCACCAAAAGTGTTTGGATGTGATTGGAATTACGTATAAAGTGCTTCGAAGCATCACTAAAAGTGTTTGGATGTGGTTGGAATTACGTAGAAAGTGCTTCGAAGCATCTCCAAAAGTGTTTGGATGTGGTTGGAATTACGTAGAAAGTGCTTCGAAGCATCACTAAAAGTGTTTGGATGTGGTTGGAATTACGTAGAAAGTGCTTCGAAGCATCACCAAAAGTGTTTGGATGTGGTTGGAATTACGTAGAAAGTGCTTCGAAGCATCAACAAAAGTGTTTGGATGTGGTTGGAATTACGTAGAAAGTGCTTCGAAGCATCACCAAAAGTGTTTGGATGTGGTTGTAATTACGTAGAAAGTGCTTCGAAGCATCTCCAAAAGTGTTTGGATGTGGTTGGAATTACGTAGAAAGTGCTTCGAAGCATCACTAAAAGTGTATGGATGTGGTTGGAATTACGTAGAAAGTGCTTCGAAGCATCACTAAAAGTGTTTGGATGTGGTTGGAAATACGTATAAAGTGCTTCGAAGCATCACCAAAAGTGTTTGGATGTGGTTGGAATTACGTAGAAAGTGCTTCGAAGCATCACTAAAAGTGTTTGGATGTGGTTGGAATTACGTAGAAAGTGCTTCGAAGCATCTCCAAAAGTGTTTGGATGTGGTTGGAATTACGTAAAAAGTGCTTCGAAGCATCACTAAAAGTGTTTGGATGTGGTTGGAATTACGTAGAAAGTGCATCGAAGCATCAACAAAAGTGTTTGGATGTGGTTGGAATTACGTAGAAAGTGCTTCGAAGCATCACCAAAAGTGTTTGGATGTGGTTGGAATTACGTAGAAAGTGCTTCGAAGCATCACCAAAAGTGTTTGGATGTGGTTGGAATTACGTAGAAAGTGCTTCGAAGCATCACTAAAAGTGTTTGGATGTGGTTGGAATTACGTAGAAAGTGCTTCGAAGCATCTCCAAAAGTGTTTGGATGTGGTTGGAATTACGTAGAACGTGCTTCGAAGCATCACTAAAAGTGTTTGGATGTGGTTGGAATTACGTAGAAAGTGCTTCGAAGCATCACCAAAAGTGTTTGGATGTGGTTGGAAATACGTATAAAGTGCTTCGAAGCATCACCAAAAGTGTTTGGATGTGGTTGGAAATACGTAGAAAGTGCTTCGAAGCATCACTAAAAGTGTTTGGATGTGGTTGGAATTACGTAGAAAGTGCTTCGAAGCATCTCCAAAAGTGTTTGGATGTGGTTGGAATTACGTAAAAAGTGCTTCGAAGCATCACTAAAAGTGTTTGGATGTGGTTGGAATTACGTAGAAAGTGCATCGAAGCATCAACAAAAGTGTTTGGATGTGGTTGGAATTACGTAGAAAGTGCTTCGAAGCATCACCAAAAGTGTTTGGATGTGGTTGGAATTACGTATAAAGTGCTTCGAAGCATCACCAAAAGTGTTTGGATGTGGTTGGAATTACGTAGAAAGTGCTTCGAAGCATCACTAAAAGTGTTTGGATGTGGTTGGAATTACGTAGAAAGTGCTTCGAAGCATCTCCAAAAGTGTTTGGATGTGGTTGGAATTACGTAGAAAGTGCTTCGAAGCATCACTAAAAGTGTTTGGATGTGGTTGGAATTACGTAGAAAGTGCTTCGAAGCATCACTAAAAGTGTATGGATGTGGTTGGAATTACGTAGAAAGTGCTTCGAAGCATCTCCAAAAGTGTTTGGATGTGGTTGGAATTACGTAAAAAGTGCTTCGAAGCATCACTAAAAGTGTTTGGATGTGGTTGGAATTACGTAGAAAGTGCATCGAAGCATCAACAAAAGTGTTTGGATGTGGTTGGAATTACGTAGAAAGTGCTTCGAAGCATCAACAAAAGTGTATGGATGTGGTTGGAATTACGTAGAAAGTGCTTCGAAGCATCACTAAAAGTGTTTGGATGTGGTTGGAAATACGTATAAAGTGCTTCGAAGCATCACCAAAAGTGTTTGGATGTGGTTGGAATTACGTAGAAAGTGCTTCGAAGCATCACTAAAAGTGTTTGGATGTGGTTGGAATTACGTAGAAAGTGCTTCGAAGCATCTCCAAAAGTGTTTGGATGTGGTTGGAATTACGTAAAAAGTGCTTCGAAGCATCACTAAAAGTGTTTGGATGTGGTTGGAATTACGTAGAAAGTGCATCGAAGCATCAA
Organism: Anopheles coustani; assembly: GCF_943734705.1. NCBI lineage: Eukaryota > Metazoa > Arthropoda > Insecta > Diptera > Culicidae > Anopheles > Anopheles coustani. The sequence continues at coordinate 317,723 of NW_026525437.1, read as the reverse complement.
CAAAAGTGTTTGGATGTGGTTGGAATTACGTAGAAAGTGCTTCGAAGCATCACCAAAAGTGTTTGGATGTGGTTGGAATTACGTAGAAAGTGCTTCGAAGCATCACCAAAAGTGTTTGGATGTGGTTGGAATTACGTAGAAAGTGCTTCGAAGCATCACCAAAAGTGTTTGGATGTGGTTGGAATTACGTAGAAAGTGCTTCGAAGCATCACTAAAAGTGTTTGGATGTGGTTGGAATTACGTAGAAAGTGCTTCGAAGCATCACCAAAAGTGTTTGGATGTGGTTGGAATTACGTAGAAAGTGCTTCGAAGCATCTCCAAAAGTGTTTGGATGTGGTTGGAATTACGTAAAAAGTGCTTCGAAGCATCACTAAAAGTGTTTGGATGTGGTTGGAATTACGTAGAAAGTGCATCGAAGCATCAACAAAAGTGTTTGGATGTGGTTGGAATTACGTAGAAAGTGCTTCGAAGCATCACTAAAAGTGTTTGGATGTGGTTGGAATTACGTAGAAAGTGCTTCGAAGCATCAACAAAAGTGTTTGGATGTGGTTGGAATTACGTAGAAAGTGCTTCGAAGCATCACTAAAAGTGTTTGGATGTGGTTGGAATTACGTAGAAAGTGCTTCGAAGCATCACTAAAAGTGTTTGGATGTGGTTGGAATTACGTAGAAAGTGCTTCGAAGCATCACTAAAAGTGTTTGGATGTGGTTGGAATTACGTAGAAAGTGCTTCGAAGCATCACTAAAAGTGTTTGGATGTGGTTGGAATTACGTAGAAAGTGCTTCGAAGCATCACCAAAAGTGTTTGGATGTGGTTGGAATTACGTAGAAAGTGCTTCGAAGCATCTCCAAAAGTGTTTGGATGTGGTTGGAATTACGTAGAAAGTGCTTCGAAGCATCACCAAAAGTGTTTGGATGTGGTTGGAATTACGTAGAAAGTGCTTCGAAGCATCACTAAAAGTGTTTGGATGTGGTTGGAATTACGTAGAAAGTGCTTCGAAGCATCAACAAAAGTGTTTGGATGTGGTTGGAATTACGTAGAAAGTGCTTCGAAGCATCACTAAAAGTGTTTGGATGTGGTTGGAATTACGTAGAAAGTGCTTCGAAGCATCACTAAAAGTGTTTGGATGTGGTTGGAATTACGTAGAAAGTGCTTCGAAGCATCACTAAAAGTGTTTGGATGTGGTTGGAAATACGTATAAAGTGCTTCGAAGCATCACTAAAAGTGTTTGGATGTGGTTGGAATTACGTAGAAAGTGCATCGAAGCATCAACAAAAGTGTTTGGATGTGATTGGAATTACGTAGAAAGTGCTTCGAAGCATCACCAAAAGTGTTTGGATGTGGTTGGAATTACGTAGAAAGTGCTTCGAAGCATCTCCAAAAGTGTTTGGATGTGGTTGGAATTACGTAGAAAGTGCTTCGAAGCATCACCAAAAGTGTTTGGATGTGGTTGGAATTACGTAGAAAGTGCTTCGAAGCATCACCAAAAGTGTTTGGATGTGATTGGAATTACGTAGAAAGTGCTTCGAAGCATCACTAAAAGTGTTTGGATGTGGTTGGAATTACGTAGAAAGTGCTTCGAAGCATCTCCAAAAGTGTTTGGATGTGGTTGGAATTACGTGGAAAGTGCTTCGAAGCATCACCAAAAGTGTTTGGATGTGGTTGGAATTACGTAGAAAGTGCTTCGAAGCATCACCAAAAGTGTTTGGATGTGATTGGAATTACGTATAAAGTGCTTCGAAGCATCACTAAAAGTGTTTGGATGTGGTTGGAATTACGTAGAAAGTGCTTCGAAGCATCACCAAAAGTGTTTGGATGTGGTTGGAATTACGTAGAAAGTGCTTCGAAGCATCTCCAAAAGTGTTTGGATGTGGTTGGAATTACGTAGAAAGTGCTTCGAAGCATCACTAAAAGTGTTTGGATGTGGTTGGAATTACGTAGAAAGTGCATCGAAGCATCAACAAAAGTGTTTGGATGTGGTTGGAATTACGTAGAAAGTGCTTCGAAGCATCACTAAAAGTGTTTGGATGTGGTTGGAATTACGTAGAAAGTGCTTCGAAGCATCAACAAAAGTGTTTGGATGTGGTTGGAATTACGTAGAAAGTGCTTCGAAGCATCACTAAAAGTGTTTGGATGTGGTTGGAATTACGTAGAAAGTGCTTCGAAGCATCACTAAAAGTGTTTGGATGTGGTTGGAATTACGTAGAAAGTGCTTCGAAGCATCAACAAAAGTGTTTGGATGTGGTTGGAATTACGTAGAAAGTGCTTCGAAGCATCACTAAAAGTGTTTGGATGTGGTTGGAATTACGTAGAAAGTGCTTCGAAGCATCAACAAAAGTGTTTGGATGTGGTTGGAATTACGTAGAAAGTGCTTCGAAGCATCACTAAAAGTGTTTGGATGTGGTTGGAATTACGTAGAAAGTGCTTCGAAGCATCACTAAAAGTGTTTGGATGTGGTTGGAATTACGTAGAAAGTGCTTCGAAGCATCACTAAAAGTGTTTGGATGTGGTTGGAAATACGTATAAAGTGCTTCGAAGCATCACTAAAAGTGTTTGGATGTGGTTGGAATTACGTAGAAAGTGCTTCGAAGCATCACTAAAAGTGTTTGGATGTGGTTGGAATTACGTAGAAAGTGCTTCGAAGCATCACCAAAAGTGTTTGGATGTGGTTGGAATTACGTAGAAAGTGCTTCGAAGCATCACCAATAGTGTTTGGATGTGATTGGAATTACGTAGAAAGTGCTTCGAAGCATCACCAAAAGTGTTTGGATGTGGTTGGAATTACGTAGAAAGTGCTTCGAAGCATCTCCAAAAGTGTTTGGATGTGGTTGGAATTACGTAGAAAGTGCTTCGAAGCATCACTAAAAGTGTTTGGATGTGGTTGGAATTACGTAGAAAGTGCTTCGAAGCATCTCCAAAAGTGTTTGGATGTGGTTGGAATTACGTAGAACGTGCTTCGAAGCATCACTAAAAGTGTTTGGATGTGGTTGGAATTACGTAGAAAGTGCTTCGAAGCATCACCAAAAGTGTTTGGATGTGGTTGGAAATACGTATAAAGTGCTTCGAAGCATCACCAAAAGTGTTTGGATGTGGTTGGAATTACGTAGAAAGTGCTTCGAAGCATCACTAAAAGTGTTTGGATGTGGTTGGAATTACGTAGAAAGTGCTTCGAAGCATCTCCAAAAGTGTTTGGATGTGGTTGGAATTACGTAAAAAGTGCTTCGAAGCATCACTAAAAGTGTTTGGATGTGGTTGGAATTACGTAGAAAGTGCATCGAAGCATCAACAAAAGTGTTTGGATGTGGTTGGAATTACGTAGAAAGTGCTTCGAAGCATCACTAAAAGTGTTTGGATGTGGTTGGAATTACGTAGAAAGTGCTTCGAAGCATCAACAAAAGTGTTTGGATGTGGTTGGAATTACGTAGAAAGTGCTTCGAAGCATCACTAAAAGTGTTTGGATGTGGTTGGAATTACGTAAAAAGTGCTTCGAAGCATCACTAAAAGTGTTTGGATGTGGTTGGAATTACGTAGAAAGTGCTTCGAAGCATCACCAAAAGTGTTTGGATGTGGTTGGAATTACGTAGAAAGTGCTTCGAAGCATCTCCAAAAGTGTTTGGATGTGGTTGGAATTACGTAGAAAGTGCTTCGAAGCATCTCCAAAAGTGTTTGGATGTGGTTGGAATTACGTAGAAAGTGCTTCGAAGCATCACCAAAAGTGTTTGGATGTGGTTGGAATTACGTAGAAAGTGCTTTGAAGCATCTCCAAAAGTGTTTGGATGTGGTTGGAATTACGTAGAAAGTGCTTCGAAGCATCACTAAAAGTGTTTGGATGTGGTTGGAATTACGTAGAAAGTGCTTCGAAGCATCTCCAAAAGTGTTTGGATGTGGTTGGAATTACGTAAAAAGTGCTTCGAAGCATCACTAAAAGTGTTTGGATGTGGTTGGAATTACGTAGAAAGTGCATCGAAGCATCAACAAAAGTGTTTGGATGTGGTTGGAATTACGTAGAAAGTGCTTCGAAGCATCACTAAAAGTGTTTGGATGTGGTTGGAATTACGTAGAAAGTGCTTCGAAGCATCTCCAAAAGTGTTTGGATGTGGTTGGAATTACGTAAAAAGTGCTTCGAAGCATCACTAAAAGTGTTTGGATGTGGTTGGAATTACGTAGAAAGTGCTTTGAAGCATCTCCAAAAGTGTTAGGATGTGGTTGGAATTACGTAGAAAGTGCTTCGAAGCATCACTAAAAGTGTTTGGATGTGGTTGGAAATACGTATAAAGTGCTTCGAAGCATCACCAAAAGTGTTTGGATGTGGTTGGAATTACGTACAAAGTGCTTCGAAGCATCACCAAAAGTGTTTGGATGTGATTGGAATTACGTAGAAAGTGCTTCGAAGCATCACCAAAAGTGTTTGGATGTGGTTGGAATTACGTAGAAAGTGCTTCGAAGCATCACCAAAAGTGTTTGGATGTGGTTGGAATTACGTAGAAAGTGCTTCGAAGCATCACCAAAAGTGTTTGGATGTGGTTGGAATTACGTAGAAAGTGCTTCGAAGCATCACCAAAAGTGTTTGGATGTGGTTGGAATTACGTATAAAGTGCTTCGAAGCATCACTAAAAGTGTTTGGATGTGGTTGGAATTACGTAGAAAGTGCTTTGAAGCATCTCCAAAAGTGTTTGGATGTGGTTGGAATTACGTAGAAAGTGCTTCGAAGCATCACTAAAAGTGTTTGGATGTGGTTGGAAATACGTATAAAGTGCTTCGAAGCATCACCAAAAGTGTTTGGATGTGGTTGGAATTACGTAGAAAGTGCTTCGAAGCATCACCAAAAGTGTTTGGATGTGATTGGAATTACGTATAAAGTGCTTCGAAGCATCACTAAAAGTGTTTGGATGTGGTTGGAATTACGTAGAAAGTGCTTCGAAGCATCACCAAAAGTGTTTGGATGTGGTTGGAATTACGTAGAAAGTGCTTCGAAGCATCACCAAAAGTGTTTGGATGTGATTGGAATTACGTAGAAAGTGCTTCGAAGCATCACCAAAAGTGTTTGGATGTGGTTGGAATTACGTAGAAAGTGCTTCGAAGCATCACCAAAAGTGTTTGGATGTGGTTGGAATTACGTAGAAAGTGCTTCGAAGCATCACCAAAAGTGTTTGGATGTGATTGGAATTACGTATAAAGTGCTTCGAAGCATCACTAAAAGTGTTTGGATGTGGTTGGAATTACGTAGAAAGTGCTTCGAAGCATCACCAAAAGTGTTTGGATGTGGTTGGAATTACGTAGAAAGTGCTTCGAAGCATCACCAATAGTGTTTGGATGTGATTGGAATTACGTAGAAAGTGCTTCGAAGCATCATCAAAAGTGTTTGGATGTGGTTGGAATTACGTAGAAAGTGCTTCGAAGCATCACTAAAAGTGTTTGGATGTGGTTGGAATTACGTAGAAAGTGCTTCGAAGCATCACCAAAAGTGTTTGGATGTGGTTGGAATTACGTAGAAAGTGCTTCGAAGCATCTCCAAAAGTGTTTGGATGTGGTTGGAATTACGTAGAAAGTGCTTCGAAGCATCACTAAAAGTGTTTGGATGTGGTTGGAATTACGTAGAAAGTGCTTCGAAGCATCTCCAAAAGTGTTTGGATGTGGTTGGAATTACGTAGAACGTGCTTCGAAGCATCACTAAAAGTGTTTGGATGTGGTTGGAATTACGTAGAAAGTGTTTCGAAGCATCACCAAAAGTGTTTGGATGTGGTTGGAAATACGTATAAAGTGCTTCGAAGCATCACCAAAAGTGTTTGGATGTGGTTGGAATTACGTAGAAAGTGCTTCGAAGCATCACCAAAAGTGTTTGGATGTGGTTGGAATTACGTAGAAAGTGCTTCGAAGCATCACCAAAAGTGTTTGGATGTGGTTGGAATTACGTAGAAAGTGCTTCGAAGCATCACCAAAAGTGTTTGGATGTGGTTGGAATTACGTAGAAAGTGCTTCGAAGCATCACCAAAAGTGTTTGGATGTGGTTGGAATTACGTATAAAGTGCTTCGAAGCATCACTAAAAGTGTTTGGATGTGGTTGGAATTACGTAGAAAGTGCTTCGAAGCATCACCAAAAGTGTTTGGATGTGATTGGAATTACGTAGAAAGTGCTTCGAAGCATCACCAAAAGTGTTTGGATGTGGTTGAAATTACGTAGAAAGTGCTTCGAAGCATCACCAAAAGTGTTTGGATGTGATTGGAATTACGTAGAAAGTGCTTCGAAGCATCACCAAAAGTGTTTGGATGTGGTTGGAATTACGTAGAAAGTGCTTCGAAGCATCTCCAAAAGTGTTTGGATGTGGTTGGAATTACGTAGAAAGTGCTTCGAAGCATCACTAAAAGTGTTTGGATGTGGTTGGAATTACGTAGAAAGTGCTTCGAAGCATCTCCAAAAGTGTTTGGATGTGGTTGGAATTACGTAGAACGTGCTTCGAAGCATCACTAAAAGTGTTTGGATGTGGTTGGAATTACGTAGAAAGTGCTTCGAAGCATCACTAAAAGTGTTTGGATGTGGTTGGAAATACGTATAAAGTGCTTCGAAGCATCACCAAAAGTGTTTGGATGTGGTTGGAATTACGTAGAAAGTGCTTCGAAGCATCACCAAAAGTGTTTGGATGTGATTGGAATTACGTATAAAGTGCTTCGAAGCATCACTAAAAGTGTTTGGATGTGGTTGGAATTACGTAGAAAGTGCTTCGAAGCATCACCAAAAGTGTTTGGATGTGGTTGGAATTACGTAGAAAGTGCTTCGAAGCATCACCAAAAGTGTTTGGATGTGATTGGAATTACGTAGAAAGTGCTTCGAAGCATCACCAAAAGTGTTTGGATGTGGTTGGAATTACGTAGAAAGTGCTTCGAAGCATCACCAAAAGTGTTTGGATGTGGTTGGAATTACGTAGAAAGTGCTTCGAAGCATCACCAAAAGTGTTTGGATGTGATTGGAATTACGTATAAAGTGCTTCGAAGCATCACTAAAAGTGTTTGGATGTGGTTGGAATTACGTAGAAAGTGCTTCGAAGCATCACCAAAAGTGTTTGGATGTGGTTGGAATTACGTAGAACGTGCTTCGAAGCATCACTAAAAGTGTTTGGATGTGGTTGGAATTACGTAGAAAGTGCTTCGAAGCATCACCAAAAGTGTTTGGATGTGGTTGGAAATACGTATAAAGTGCTTCGAAGCATCACCAAAAGTGTTTGGATGTGATTGGAATTACGTAGAAAGTGCTTCGAAGCATCACCAAAAGTGTTTGGATGTGGTTGGAATTACGTAGAAAGTGCTTCGAAGCATCACCAAAAGTGTTTGGATGTGGTTGGAATTACGTAGAAAGTGCTTCGAAGCATCACCAAAAGTGTTTGGATGTGGTTGGAATTACGTAGAAAGTGCTTCGAAGCATCACCAAAAGTGTTTGGATGTGGTTGGAATTACGTATAAAGTGCTTCGAAGCATCACTAAAAGTGTTTGGATGTGGTTGGAATTACGTAGAAAGTGCTTCGAAGCATCTCCAAAAGTGTTTGGATGTGGTTGGAATTACGTAGAAAGTGCTTCGAAGCATCACTAAAAGTGTTTGGATGTGGTTGGAAATACGTAGAAAGTGCTTCGAAGCATCACCAAAAGTGTTTGGATGTGGTTGGAATTACGTAGAAAGTGCTTCGAAGCATCACCAAAAGTGTTTGGATGTGGTTGGAATTACGTAGAAAGTGCTTCGAAGCATCACCAAAAGTGTTTGGATGTGGTTGGAATTACGTAGAAAGTGCTTCGAAGCATCACCAAAAGTGTTTGGATGTGATTGGAATTACGTATAAAGTGCTTCGAAGCATCACTAAAAGTGTTTGGATGTGGTTGGAATTACGTAGAAAGTGCTTCGAAGCATCACCAAAAGTGTTTGGATGTGGTTGGAATTACGTAGAACGTGCTTCGAAGCATCACTAAAAGTGTTTGGATGTGGTTGGAATTACGTAGAAAGTGCTTCGAAGCATCACTAAAAGTGTTTGGATGTGGTTGGAAATACGTATAAAGTGCTTCGAAGCATCACCAAAAGTGTTTGGATGTGGTTGGAATTACGTAGAAAGTGCTTCGAAGCATCACCAAAAGTGTTTGGATGTGATTGGAATTACGTAGAAAGTGCTTCGAAGCATCACCAAAAGTGTTTGGATGTGGTTGGAATTACGTAGAAAGTGCTTCGAAGCATCACCAAAAGTGTTTGGATGTGGTTGGAATTACGTAGAAAGTGCTTCGAAGCATCACCAAAAGTGTTTGGATGTGGTTGGAATTACGTATAAAGTGCTTCGAAGCATCACTAAAAGTGTTTGGATGTGGTTGGAATTACGTAGAAAGTGCTTCGAAGCATCACCAAAAGTGTTTGGATGTGGTTGGAATTACGTAGAAAGTGCTTCGAAGCATCACTAAAAGTGTTTGGATGTGGTTGGAAATACGTATAAAGTGCTTCGAAGCATCACTAAAAGTGTTTGGATGTGGTTGGAATTACGTAGAAAGTGCTTCGAAGCATCACCAAAAGTGTTTGGATGTGGTTGGAATTACGTAGAAAGTGCTTCGAAGCATCACCAAAAGTGTTTGGATGTGGTTGGAATTACGTAGAAAGTGCTTCGAAGCATCACCAAAAGTGTTTGGATGTGATTGGAATTACGTATAAAGTGCTTCGAAGCATCACTAAAAGTGTTTGGATGTGGTTGGAATTACGTAGAAAGTGCTTCGAAGCATCACCAAAAGTGTTTGGATGTGGTTGGAATTACGTAGAAAGTGCTTCGAAGCATCACCAAAAGTGTTTGGATGTGATTGGAATTACGTAGAAAGTGCTTCGAAGCATCACCAAAAGTGTTTGGATGTGGTTGGAATTACGTAGAAAGTGCTTCGAAGCATCTCCAAAAGTGTTTGGATGTGGTTGGAATTACGTAGAAAGTGCTTCGAAGCATCACTAAAAGTGTTTGGATGTGGTTGGAATTACGTAGAAAGTGCTTCGAAGCATCACCAAAAGTGTTTGGATGTGGTTGGAATTACGTATAAAGTGCTTCGAAGCATCTCCAAAAGTGTTTGGATGTGGTTGGAATTACGTAGAACGTGCTTCGAAGCATCACTAAAAGTGTTTGGATGTGGTTGGAATTACGTAGAAAGTGCTTCGAAGCATCACCAAAAGTGTTTGGATGTGGTTGGAATTACGTATAAAGTGCTTCGAAGCATCACTAAAAGTGTTTGGATGTGGTTGGAATTACGTAGAAAGTGCTTCGAAGCATCACCAAAAGTGTTTGGATGTGGTTGGAATTACGTAGAAAGTGCTTCGAAGCATCACCAAAAGTGTTTGGATGTGATTGGAATTACGTAGAAAGTGCTTCGAAGCATCTCCAAAAGTGTTTGGATGTGGTTGGAATTACGTAGAAAGTGCTTCGAAGCATCACCAAAAGTGTTTGGATGTGATTGGAATTACGTAGAAAGTGCTTCGAAGCATCACCAAAAGTGTTTGGATGTGGTTGGAATTACGTAGAAAGTGCTTCGAAGCATCACCAAAAGTGTTTGGATGTGGTTGGAATTACGTATAAAGTGCTTCGAAGCATCACTAAAAGTGTTTGGATGTGGTTGGAATTACGTAGAAAGTGCTTCGAAGCATCACCAAAAGTGTTTGGATGTGATTGGAATTACGTAGAAAGTGCTTCGAAGCATCTCCAAAAGTGTTTGGATGTGGTTGGAATTACGTAGAACGTGCTTCGAAGCATCACTAAAAGTGTTTGGATGTGGTTGGAATTACGTAGAAAGCGCTTCGAAGCATCACCAAAAGTGTTTGGATGTGGTTGGAATTACGTATAAAGTGCTTCGAAGCATCACTAAAAGTGTTTGGATGTGGTTGGAATTACGTAGAAAGTGCTTCGAAGCATCACCAAAAGTGTTTGGATGTGGTTGGAATTACGTAGAAAGTGCTTCGAAGCATCACCAAAAGTGTTTGGATGTGATTGGAATTACGTAGAAAGTGCTTCGAAGCATCTCCAAAAGTGTTTGGATGTGGTTGGAATTACGTAGAAAGTGCTTCGAAGCATCACTAAAAGTGTTTGGATGTGGTTGGAATTACGTAGAAAGTGCTTCGAAGCATCTCCAAAAGTGTTTGGATGTGGTTGGAATTACGTAGAACGTGCTTCGAAGCATCACTAAAAGTGTTTGGATGTGGTTGGAATTACGTAGAAAGTGCTTCGAAGCATCACCAAAAGTGTTTGGATGTGGTTGGAATTACGTAGAAAGTGCTTCGAAGCATCACCAAAAGTGTTTGGATGTGGTTGGAATTACGTATAAAGTGCTTCGAAGCATCACTAAAAGTGTTTGGATGTGGTTGGAATTACGTAGAAAGTGCTTTGAAGCATCTCCAAAAGTGTTTGGATGTGGTTGGAATTACGTAGAAAGTGCTTCGAAGCATCACTAAAAGTGTTTGGATGTGGTTGGAAATACGTATAAAGTGCTTCGAAGCATCACCAAAAGTGTTTGGATGTGGTTGGAATTACGTAGAAAGTGCTTCGAAGCATCACCAAAAGTGTTTGGATGTGATTGGAATTACGTATAAAGTGCTTCGAAGCATCACTAAAAGTGTTTGGATGTGGTTGGAATTACGTAGAAAGTGCTTCGAAGCATCACCAAAAGTGTTTGGATGTGGTTGGAATTACGTAGAAAGTGCTTCGAAGCATCACCAAAAGTGTTTGGATGTGATTGGAATTACGTAGAAAGTGCTTCGAAGCATCTCCAAAAGTGTTTGGATGTGGTTGGAATTACGTAGAAAGTGCTTCGAAGCATCACCAAAAGTGTTTGGATGTGGTTGGAATTACGTATAAAGTGCTTCGAAGCATCTCCAAAAGTGTTTGGATGTGGTTGGAATTACGTAGAACGTGCTTCGAAGCATCACTAAAAGTGTTTGGATGTGGTTGGAATTACGTAGAAAGTGCTTCGAAGCATCACCAAAAGTGTTTGGATGTGATTGGAATTACGTATAAAGTGCTTCGAAGCATCACTAAAAGTGTTTGGATGTGGTTGGAATTACGTAGAAAGTGCTTCGAAGCATCACCAAAAGTGTTTGGATGTGGTTGGAATTACGTAGAAAGTGCTTCGAAGCATCACCAAAAGTGTTTATATGTGATTGGAATTACGTAGAAAGTGCTTCGAAGCATCTCCAAAAGTGTTTGGATGTGGTTGGAATTACGTAGAAAGTGCTTCGAAGCATCACCAAAAGTGTTTGGATGTGATTGGAATTACGTAGAAAGTGCTTCGAAGCATCACCAAAAGTGTTTGGATGTGGTTGGAATTACGTAGAAAGTGCTTCGAAGCATCACCAAAAGTGTTTGGATGTGGTTGGAATTACGTATAAAGTGCTTCGAAGCATCACTAAAAGTGTTTGGATGTGGTTGGAATTACGTAGAAAGTGCTTCGAAGCATCACCAAAAGTGTTTGGATGTGGTTGGAATTACGTAGAAAGTGCTTCGAAGCATCACCAAAAGTGTTTGGATGTGATTGGAATTACGTAGAAAGTGCTTCGAAGCATCTCCAAAAGTGTTTGGATGTGGTTGGAATTACGTAGAACGTGCTTCGAAGCATCACTAAAAGTGTTTGGATGTGGTTGGAATTACGTAGAAAGCGCTTCGAAGCATCACCAAAAGTGTTTGGATGTGGTTGGAATTACGTATAAAGTGCTTCGAAGCATCACTAAAAGTGTTTGGATGTGGTTGGAATTACGTAGAAAGTGCTTCGAAGCATCACCAAAAGTGTTTGGATGTGGTTGGAATTACGTAGAAAGTGCTTCGAAGCATCACCAAAAGTGTTTGGATGTGATTGGAATTACGTAGAAAGTGCTTCGAAGCATCACCAAAAGTGTTTGGATGTGGTTGGAATTACGTAGAAAGTGCTTCGAAGCATCTCCAAAAGTGTTTGGATGTGGTTGGAATTACGTAGAAAGTGCTTCGAAGCATCACTAAAAGTGTTTGGATGTGGTTGGAATTACGTAGAAAGTGCTTCGAAGCATCTCCAAAAGTGTTTGGATGTGGTTGGAATTACGTAGAAAGTGCTTCGAAGCATCACTAAAAGTGTTTGGATGTGGTTGGAATTACGTAGAAAGTGCTTCGAAGCATCACCAAAAGTGTTTGGATGTGGTTGGAATTACGTAGAAAGTGCTTCGAAGCATCACCAAAAGTGTTTGGATGTGGTTGGAATTACGTAGAAAGTGCTTCGAAGCATCACTAAAAGTGTTTGGATGTGGTTGGAATTACGTGGAAAGTGCTTCGAAGCATCATTAAAAGTGTTTGGATGTGGTTGGAATTACGTAGAAAGTGCTTCGAAGCATCTCCAAAAGTGTTTGGATGTGGTTGGAATTACGTAGAAAGTGCTTCGAAGCATCACCAAAAGTGTTTGGATGTGGTTGGAATTACGTAGAAAGTGCTTCGAAGCATCACCAAAAGTGTTTGGATGTGGTTGGAATTACGTAGAAAGTGCTTCGAAGCATCACTAAAAGTGTTTGGATGTGGTTGGAATAACGTAGAAAGTGCTTCGAAGCATCACCAAAAGTGTTTGGATGTGGTTGGAATTACGTAGAAAGTGCTTCGAAGCATCACCAAAAGTGTTTGGATGTGGTTGGAATTACGTAGAAAGTGCTTCGAAGCATCTCCAAAAGTGTTTGGATGTGGTTGGAATTACGTGGAAAGTGCTTCGAAGCATCACCAAAGGTGTTTGGACGTGGTTGGAATTACGTAGAAAGTGCTTCGAAGCATCACTAAAAGTGTTTGGATGTGGTTGGAATTACGTAGAAAGTGCTTCAAAGCATCACTAAAAGTGTTTGGATGTGGTTGGAATTACGTAGAAAGTGCTTCGAAGCATCACTAAAAGTGTTTGGATGTGGTTGGAATTACGTAGAAAGTGCTTCGAAGCATCACCAAAGGTGTTTGGATGTGGTTGGAATTACGTAGAAAGTGCTTCGAAGCATCACCAAAAGTGTTTGGATGTGGTTGGAATTACGTAGAAAGTGCTTCGAAGCATCACCAAAAGTGTTTGGATGTGGTTGGAATTACGTAGAAAGTGCTTCGAAGCATCACCAAAAGTGTTTGGATGTGGTTGGAATTACGTAGAAAGTGCTTCGAAGCATCTCCAAAAGTGTTTGGATGTGGTTGGAATTACGTGGAAAGTGCTTCGAAGCATCACCAAAGGTGTTTGGACGTGGTTGGAATTACGTAGAAAGTGCTTCGAAGCATCACTAAAAGTGTTTGGATGTGGTTGGAATTACGTAGAAAGTGCTTCGAAGCATCACCAAAAGTGTTTGGATGTGGTTGGAATTACGTAGAAAGTGCTTCGAAGCATCTCCAAAAGTGTTTGGATGTGGTTGGAATTACGTGGAAAGTGCTTCGAAGCATCACCAAAGGTGTTTGGACGTGGTTGGAATTACGTAGAAAGTGCTTCGAAGCATCACTAAAAGTGTTTGGATGTGGTTGGAATTACGTAGAAAGTGCTTCGAAGCATCACTAAAAGTGTTTGGATGTGGTTGGAAATACGTAGAAAGTGCTTCGAAGCATCACTAAAAGTGTTTGGATGTGGTTGGAATTACGTAGAAAGTGCTTCGAAGCATCACCAAAGGTGTTTGGATGTGGTTGGAATTACGTAGAAAGTGCTTCGAAGCATCACTAAAAGTGTTTGGATGTGGTTGGAATTACGTAGAAAGTGCTTCGAAGCATCACTAAAAGTGTTTGGATGTGGTTGGAAATACGTAGAAAGTGCTTCGAAGCATCACTAAAAGTGTTTGGATGTGGTTGGAATTACGTGGAAAGTGCTTCGAACCATCACCAAAAGTGTTTGGATGTGGTTGGAATTACGTAGAAAGTGCTTCGAAGCATCACTAAAAGTGTTTGGATGTGGTTGGAATAACGTAGAAAGTGCTTCGAAGCATCACCAAAAGTGTTTGGATGTGGTTGGAATTACGTGGAAAGTGCTTCGAAGCATCACTAAAAGTGTTTGGATGTGGTTGGAATTACGTAGAAAGTGCTTCGAAGCATCACTAAAAGTGTTTGGATGTGGTTGGAAATACGTAGAAAGTGCTTCGAAGCATCACCAAAAGTATTTGGATGTGGTTGGAATTACGTACAAAGTGCTTCGAAGCATCACTAAAAGTGTTTGGATGTGGTTGGAATAACGTAGAAAGTGCTTCGAAGCATCACCAAAAGTGTTTGGATGTGGTTGGAATTACGTGGAAAGTGCTTCGAAGCATCACCAAAGGTGTTTGGATGTGGTTGGAATTACGTAGAAAGTGCTTCGAAGCATCACTAAAAGTGTTTGGATGTGGTTGGAATTACGTAGAAAGTGCTTCGAAGCATCACTAAAAGTGTTTGGATGTGGTTGGAATTACGTAGAAAGTGCTTCAAAGCATCACTAAAAGTGTTTGGATGTGGTTGGAATTACGTAGAAAGTGCTTCGAAGCATCACTAAAAGTGTTTGGATGTGGTTGGAATTACGTAGAAAGTGCTTCGAAGCATCACTAAAAGTGTTTGGATGTGGTTGGAATAACGTAGAAAGTGCTTCGAAGCATCACTAAAAGTGTTTGGATGTGGTTGGAAATACGTAGAAAGTGCTTCGAAGCATCACTAAAAGTGTTTGGATGTGGTTGGAATTACGTAGAAAGTGCTTCGAAGCATCACCAAAGGTGTTTGGATGTGGTTGGAATTACGTAGAAAGTGCTTCGAAGCATCACTAAAAGTGTTTGGATGTGGTTGGAATTACGTAGAAAGTGCTTCGAAGCATCACTAAAAGTGTTTGGATGTGGTTGGAAATACGTAGAAAGTGCTTCGAAGCATCACTAAAAGTGTTTGGATGTGGTTGGAATTACGTGGAAAGTGCTTCGAACCATCACCAAAAGTGTTTGGATGTGGTTGGAATTACGTAGAAAGTGCTTCGAAGCATCACTAAAAGTGTTTGGATGTGGTTGGAATAACGTAGAAAGTGCTTCGAAGCATCACTAAAAGTGTTTTCATGTGGTTGGAATTACGTAGAAAGTGCTTCGAAGCATCACCAAAAGTGTTTGGATGTGGTTGGAATTACGTGGAAAGTGCTTCGAAGCATCACCAAAGGTGTTTGGACGTGGTTGGAATTACGTAGAAAGTGCTTCGAAGCATCACTAAAAGTGTTTGGATGTGGTTGGAATTACGTAGAAAGTGCTTCAAAGCATCACTAAAAGTGTTTGGATGTGGTTGGAATTACGTAGAAAGTGCTTCG
This sequence comes from Anopheles coustani, assembly GCF_943734705.1. Lineage (NCBI taxonomy): Eukaryota > Metazoa > Arthropoda > Insecta > Diptera > Culicidae > Anopheles > Anopheles coustani. The sequence goes on along the minus strand of NW_026525437.1, from coordinate 302,468 downwards.
AAGCATCACTAAAAGTGTTTGGATGTGGTTGGAATTACGTAGAAAGTGCTTCGAAGCATCACTAAAAGTGTTTGGATGTGGTTGGAAATACGTAGAAAGTGCTTCGAAGCATCACTAAAAGTGTTTGGATGTGGTTGGAATTACGTAGAAAGTGCTTCGAAGCATCACCAAAGGTGTTTGGATGTGGTTGGAGTTACGTAGAAAGTGCTTCGAAGCATCACTAAAAGTGTTTGGATGTGGTTGGAATTACGTACAAAGTGCTTCGAAGCATCACCAAAAGTGTTTGGATGTGGTTGGAATTACGTAGAAAGTGCTTCGAAGCATCACCAAAGGTGTTTGGATGTGGTTGGAATTACGTAGAAAGTGCTTCGAAGCATCACTAAAAGTGTTTGGATGTGGTTGGAATTACGTAGAAAGTGCTTCGAAGCATCACTAAAAGTGTTTGGATGTGGTTGGAATTACGTAGAAAGTGCTTCGAAGCATCACTAAAATTGTTTGGATGTGGTTGGAATTACGTAGAAAGTGCTTCGAAGCATCACTAAAAGTGTTTGGATGTGGTTGGAATTACGTAGAAAGTGCTTCGAAGCATCACTAAAAGTGTTTGGATGTGGTTGGAATTACGTAGAAAGTGCTTCGAAGCATCACTAAAAGTGTTTGGATGTGGTTGGAATTACGTAGAAAGTGCTTCGAAGCATCACTAAAAGTGTTTGGATGTGGTTGGAATTACGTAGAAAGTGCTTCGAAGCATCACTAAAAGTGTTTGGATGTGGTTGGAATTACGTAGAAAGTGCTTCGAAGCATCACTAAAATTGTTTGGATGTGGTTGGAATTACGTAGAAAGTGCTTCGAAGCATCACTAAAAGTGTTTGGATGTGGTTGGAATTACATAGAAAGTGCTTCGAAGCATCACCAAAGGTGTTTGGACGTGGTTGGAATTACGTAGAAAGTGCTTCGAAGCATCACTAAAAGTGTTTGGATGTGGTTGGAATTACGTAGAAAGTGCTTCGAAGCATCACTAAAAGTGTTTGGATGTGGTTGGAATTACGTAGAAAGTGCTTCGAAGCATCACTAAAAGTGTTTGGATGTGGTTGGAAATACGTAGAAAGTGCTTCGAAGCATCACTAAAAGTGTTTGGATGTGGTTGGAATTACGTGGAAAGTGCTTCGAAGCATCACCAAAAGTGTTTGGATGTGGTTGGAATAACGTAGAAAGTGCTTCGAAGCATCACCAAAAGTGTTTGGATGTGGTTGGAATTACGTGGAAAGTGCTTCGAAGCATCACTAAAAGTGTTTGGATGTGGTTGGAATTACGTAGAAAGTGCTTCGAAGCATCACTAAAAGTGTTTGGATGTGGTTGAAAATACGTAGAAAGTGCTTCGAAGCATCACTAAAAGTGTTTGGATGTGGTTGGAATTACGTAGAAAGTGCTTCGAAGCATCACCAAAAGTGTTTGGATGTGGTTGGAATTACGTGGAAAGTGCTTCGAAGCATCACCAAAAGTATTTGGATGTGGTTGGAATTACGTACAAAGTGCTTCGAAGCATCACTAAAAGTGTTTGGATGTGGTTGGAATAACGTAGAAAGTGCTTCGAAGCATCACCAAAAGTGTTTGGATGTGGTTGGAATTACGTGGAAAGTGCTTCGAAGCATCACTAAAAGTGTTTGGATGTGGTTGGAATTACGTAGAAAGTGCTTCGAAGCATCACCAAAAGTGTTTGGATGTGGTTGGAATTACGTGGAAAGTGCATCGAAGCATCACCAAAGGTGTTTGGACGTGGTTGGAATTACGTAGAAAGTGCTTCGAAGCATCACTAAAAGTGTTTGGATGTGGTTGGAATTACGTGGAAAGTGCTTCGAAGCATCACTAAAAGTGTTTGGATGTGGTTGGAATTACGTAGAAAGTGCTTCGAAGCATCACTAAAAGTGTTTGGATGTGGTTGGAATTACGTAGAAAGTGCTTCGAAGCATCACTAAAAGTGTTTGGATGTGGTTGGAATTACATAGAAAATGCTTCGAAGCATCACCAAAGGTGTTTGGACGTGGTTGGAATTACGTAGAAAGTGCTTCGAAGCATCACTAAAAGTGTTTGGATGTGGTTGGAATTACGTAGAAAGTGCTTCGAAGCATCACTAAAAGTGTTTGGATGTGGTTGGAATTACGTACAAAGTGCTTCGAAGCATCACCAAAAGTGTTTGGATGTGGTTGGAATTACGTAGAAAGTGCTTCGAAGCATCACCAAAGGTGTTTGGATGTGGTTGGAATTACGTAGAAAGTGCTTCGAAGCATCACTAAAAGTGTTTGGATGTGGTTGGAATTACGTAGAAAGTGCTTCGAAGCATCACTAAAAGTGTTTGGATGTGGTTGGAATTACGTAGAAAGTGCTTCGAAGCATCACTAAAATTGTTTGGATGTGGTTGGAATTACGTAGAAAGTGCTTCGAAGCATCACTAAAAGTGTTTGGATGTGGTT
>NW_026525436.1:300000-391886 GCF_943734705.1 Anopheles coustani | reverse complement strand
GTTTGGAATGAAAATGTTCTGCAGCGGAAACGTTTTTTGGATGTTCCGATGTCGTTGGAATGAAAATGTTCTGCAGTGGAAACGTTTTTTGGATGTTCCGATGTCATTGGAATGAAAATGTTCTGCAGCGGAAACGTTTTTTGGATGTTCCGATGACGTTGGAATGAAAATGTTCGGCAGCGGAAACGTTTTTTTGAATGTTCCGATGTCGTTGGAATGAAAATGTTCTGCAGCGGAAACGTTTTTTCGATGTTCCGATGTCGTTGGAATGAAAATGTTCTGCAGCGGAAACGTGTTTTGAATGTTTCGATGTCGTTGGAATGAAAATGTTCGGCAGCGGAAACGTTTTTTGAATGTTCCGATGTCGTTTTGTATGAAAATGTTCTGCAGCGGAAACGTTTTTTGAATGTTCCGATGACGTTGGAATGAAAATGTTCTGCAGCGGAAACGTTTTTTGGATGTTCCGATGTCGTTGGAATGAAAATGTTCTGCAGCGGAAACGTTTTTTTGATGTTCCGATGTCGTTGGAATGAAAATGTTCTGCAGCGGAAACGTTTTTTGGATGTTCCAATGTCGTTGGAATGAAAATGTTCTGCAGCGGAAACGTTTTTTGGATGTTCCGATGTCGTTTTGAATGAAAATGTTCTGCAGCGGAAACGTTTTTTGAATGTTTCGATGTCGTTGGAATGAAAATGTTCTGCAGTGGAAACGTTTTTTGGATGTTCCGATGTCGTTGGAATGAAAATGTTCTGCAGCGGAAACGTTTTTTGGATGTTCCGATGTCGTTGGAATGAAAATGTTCTGCAGCGGAAACGTTTTTTGGATGTTCCGATGTCGTTTTGAATGAAAATGTTCTGCAGCGGAAACGTGTTTTGAATGTTTCGATGTCGTTGGAATGAAAATGTTCTGCAGTGGAAACGTTTTTTGGATGTTCCGATGTCGTTGGAATGAAAATGTTCTGCAGCGGAAACGTTTTTTGGATGTTCCGATGACGTTGGAATGAAAATGTTCTGCAGTGGAAACGTTTTTTGGATGTTCCGATGTCGTTGGAATGAAAATGTTCTGCAGCGGAAACGTTTTTTGAATGTTCCGATGTCATTGGAATGAAAATGTTCTGCAGCGGAAACGTTTTTTGGATGTTCCGATGTCATTGGAATGAAAATGTTCTGCAGCGGAAACGATTTTTGGATGTTCCGATGTCATTGGAATGAAAATGTTCTGCAGCGGAAACGTTTTTTGGATGTTCCGATGACGTTGGAATGAAAATGTTCTGCAGTGGAAACGTTTTTTGGATGTTCCGATGTCATTGGAATGAAAATGTTCGGCAGCGGAAACGTTTTTTGAATGTTCCGATGTCGTGGAATGAAAATGTTCTGCAGCGGAAACGTTTTTTCGATGTTCCGATGTCGTTGGAATGAAAATGTTCTGCAGCGGAAACGTGTTTTGAATGTTTCGATGTCGTTGGAATGAAAATGTTCGGCAGCGGAAACGTTTTTTGAATGTTCCGATGTCGTTTTGTATGAAAATGTTCTGCAGCGGAAACGTTTTTTGAATGTTCCGATGTCGTTGGAATGAAAATGTTCTGCAGTGGAAACGTTTTTTGGATGTTCCGATGTCATTGGAATGAAAATGTTCTGCAGCGGAAACGTTTTTTGGATGTTCCGATGTCGTTGGAATGAAAATGTTCTGCAGCGGAAACGTGTTTTGAATGTTTCGATGTCGTTTGGAATGAAAATGTTCTGCAGCGGAAACGTTTTTTGGATGTTCCGATGTCGTTGGAATGAAAATGTTCGGCAGCGGAAACGTTTTTTGAATGTTCCGATGTCGTTGGAATGAAAATGTTCTGCAGTGGAAACGTTTTTTGGATGTTCCAATGTCGTTGGAATGAAAATGTTCTGCAGCGGAAACGTTTTTTCGATGTTCCGATGTCGTTGGAATGAAAATGTTCTGCAGCGGAAACGTGTTTTGAATGTTCCGATGTCGTTGGAATGAAAATGTTCGGCAGCGGAAACGTTTTTTGAATGTTCCGATGTCGTTTTGTATGAAAATGTTCTGCAGCGGAAACGTTTTTTGAATGTTCCGATGTCGTTGGAATGAAAATGTTCTGCAGTGGAAACGTTTTTTGGATGTTCCGATGTCATTGGAATGAAAATGTTCTGCAGCGGAAACGTGTTTTGAATGTTTCGATGTCGTTTGGAATGAAAATGTTCTGCAGCGGAAACGTTTTTTGGATGTTCCGATGTCGTTGGAATGAAAATGTTCGGCAGCGGAAACGTTTTTTGAATGTTCCGATGTCGTTGGAATGAAAATGTTCTGCAGTGGAAACGTTTTTTGGATGTTCCAATGTCGTTGGAATGAAAATGTTCGGCAGCGGAAACGTTTTTTCGATGTTCCGATGTCGTTGGAATGAAAATGTTCTGCAGCGGAAACGTGTTTTGAATGTTCCGATGTCGTTGGAATGAAAATGTTCGGCAGCGGAAACGTTTTTTGAATGTTCCGATGTCGTTTTGTATGAAAATGTTCTGCAGCGGAAACGTTTTTTGAATGTTCCGATGTCGTTGGAATGAAAATGTTCTGCAGTGGAAACGTTTTTTGGATGTTCCGATGTCATTGGAATGAAAATGTTCTGCAGCGGAAACGTTTTTTGGATGTTCCGATGTCGTTTTGAATGAAAATGTTCTGCAGCGGAAACGTGTTTTGAATGTATCGATGTCGTTGGAATGAAAATGTTCTGCAGTGGAAACGTTTTTTGGATGTTCCGATGTCGTTGGAATGAAAATGTTCTGCAGCGGAAACGTTTTTTGGATGTTCCGTTGTCGTTGGAATGAAAATGTTCTGCAGCGGAAACGTTTTTTGGATGTTCCGATGTCGTTTTGAATGAAAATGTTCTGCAGCGGAAACGTGTTTTGAATGTTTCGATGTCGTTTGGAATGAAAATGTTCTGCAGCGGAAACGTTTTTTGGATGTTCCGATGTCGTTGGAATGAAAATGTTCTGCAGTGGAAACGTTTTTTGGATGTTCCGATGTCATTGGAATGAAAATGTTCTGCAGCGGAAACGTTTTTTGGATGTTCCGATGACGTTGGAATGAAAATGTTCGGCAGCGGAAACGTTTTTTGAATGTTCCGATGTCGTGGAATGAAAATGTTCTGCAGCGGAAACGTTTTTTCGATGTTCCGATGTCGTTGGAATGAAAATGTTCTGCAGCGGAAACGTGTTTTGAATGTTTCGATGTCGTTGGAATGAAAATGTTCGGCAGCGGAAACGTTTTTTGAATGTTCCGATGTCGTTTTGTATGAAAATGTTCTGCAGCGGAAACGTTTTTTGAATGTTCCGATGTCATTGGAATGAAAATGTTCAGCAGCGGAAACGTTTTTTGGATGTTCCGATGTCGTTTGGAATGAAAATGTTCTGCAGCGGAAACGTTTTTTGGATGTTCCGATGTCATTGGAATGAAAATGTTCTGCAGTGGAAACGTTTTTTGGATGTTCCGATGTCGTTCAAATGAAAATGTTCTGCAGCGGAAACGTTTTTTGAATGTTCCGATGTCATTGGAATGAAAATGTTCTGCAGCGGAAACGTTTTTTGGATGTTCCGATGTCGTTTGGAATGAAAATGTTCTGCAGCGGAAACGTTTTTTGGATGTTCCGATGTCGTTGGAATGAAAATGTTCTGCAGTGGAAACGTTTTTTGGATGTTCCGATGTCATTGGAATGAAAATGTTCTGCAGTGGAAACGTTTTTTGGATGTTCCGATGTCATTGGAATGAAAATGTTCTGCAGCGGAAACGTTTTTTGGATGTTCCGATGACGTTGGAATGAAAATGTTCTGCAGCGGAAACGTTTTTTGGATGTTCCGATGTCGTTGGAATGAAAATGTTCTGCAGCGGAAACGTTTTTTGAATGTTCCGACGTCGTTGGAATGAAAATGTTCGGCAGCGGAAACGTTTTTTGAATGTTCCGATGTCGTTTTGTATGAAAATGTTCTGCAGCGGAAACGTTTTTTAAATGTTCCGATGTCGTTGGAATGAAAATGTTCTGCAGTGGAAACGTTTTTTGGATGTTCCGATGTCATTGGAATGAAAATGTTCTGCAGCGGAAACGTTTTTTGGATGTTCCGATGTCGTTGGAATGAAAATGTTCTGCAGCGGAAACGTTTTTTGAATGTTCCGATGTCATTGGAATGAAAATGTTCTGCAGCGGAAACGTTTTTTGGATGTTCCGATGTCATTGGAATGAAAATGTTCTGCAGTGGAAACGTTTTTTGGATGTTCCGATGTCGTTTGGAATGAAAATGTTCTGCAGCGGAAACGTTTTTTGGATGTTCCGATGTCGTTGGAATGAAAATGTTCTGCAGCGGAAACGTTTTTTGAATGTTCCGATGTCATTGGAATGAAAATGTTCTGCAGCGGAAACGTTTTTTGGATGTTCCGATGTCATTGGAATGAAAATGTTCTGCAGCGGAAACGTTTTTTGGATGTTCCGATGTCGTTGGAATGAAAATGTTCGACAGCGGAAACGTTTTTTGGATGTTCCGATGTCGTTTTTAATGAAAATGTTCTGCAGCGGAAACGTTTTTTGAATGTTCCGATGTCGTTGGAATGAAAATGTTCTGCAGCGAAAACGTTTTTTGGATGTTCCGATGTCGTTTGGAATGAAAATGTTCTGCAGCGGAAACGTTTTTTGGATGTTCCGATGTCGTTGGAATGAAAATGTTCTGCAGCGGAAACGTTTTTTGAATGTTCCGATGTCATTGGAATGAAAATGTTCTGCAGCGGAAACGTTTTTTGGATGTTCCGATGTCTTTGGAATGAAAATGTTCTGCAGCGGAAACGTTTTTTGGATGTTCCGATGTCGTTTGGAATGAAAATGTTCTGCAGCGGAAACGTTTTTTGGATGTTCCGATGTCGTTGGAATGAAAATGTTCTGCAGCGGAAACGTTTTTTGGATGTTCCGATGTCGTTGGAATGAAAATGTTCTGCAGCGGAAACATTTTTAGGATGTTCCGATGTCGTTGGAATGAAAATGTTCTGCAGCGGAAACGTTTTTTGGATGTTCCGATGTCGTTTTTAATGAAAATTTTCTGCAGCGGAAACGTTTTTTGGATGTTCCGATGTCGTTGGAATGAAAATGTTCTGCAGCGGAAACGTTTTTTGGATGTTCCGATGTCGTTGGAATGAAAATGTTCTGCAGCGGAAACGTTTTTTGGATGTTCCGATGTCGTTGGAATGAAAATGTTCTGCAGCGGAAAAATTTTTTGGATGTTCCGATGTCGTTGGAATGAAAATGTTCTGCAGCGGAAACGTTTTTTGGATGTTCCGATGTCGTTGGAATGAAAATGTTCTGCAGCGGAAACGTTTTTTGGATGTTCCGATGTCGTTGGAATGAAAATGTTCTGCAGCGGAAACGTTTTTTGAATGTTCCGACGTCGTTGGAAGGAAAATGTTCGGCAGCGGAAACGTTTTTTGGATGTTCCGATGTCGTTTTATATGAGAATGTACTGCAGCGGAAACGTTTGTTGGATGTTCCGATGTCGTTTTATATGAGAATGTGCTGCAGCGGAAACGTTTTTTGGATGTTCCGATGTCGTTGGAATGAAAATGTTCTGCAGCGGAAACGTTTTTTGGATGTTCCGATGTCGTTTTTAATGAAAATTTTCTGCAGCGGAAACGTTTTTTGAATGTTCCGATGTCGTTTTTAATGAAAATTTTCTGCAGCGGAAACGTTTTTTGGATGTTCCGATGTCGTTGGAATGAAAATGTTCTGCAGCGGAAACATTTTTTGGATGTTCCGATGTCGTTGGAATGAAAATGTTCTGCAGCGGAAACGTTTTTTGGATGTTCCGATGTCGTTGGAATGAAAATGTTCTGCAGCGGAAACGTTTATTGGATGTTCCGATGTCGTTGGAATGAAAATGTTCTGCAGCGGAAACATTTTTTGGATGTTCCGATGACGTTGGAATGAAAATGTTCTGCAGCGGAAACGTTTTTTGGATGTTCCGATGTCGTTGGAATGAAAATGTTCTGCAGCGGAAACGTTTTTTGGATGTTCCGATGTCGTTGGAATGAAAATGTTCTGCAGTGGAAACGTTTTTTGGATGTTCCGATGTCATTGGAATGAAAATGTTCTGCAGTGGAAACGTTTTTTGGATGTTCCGATGTCATTGGAATGAAAATGTTCTGCAGCGGAAACGTTTTTTGGATGTTCCGATGACGTTGGAATGAAAATGTTCTGCAGCGGAAACGTTTTTTGGATGTTCCGATGTCGTTGGAATGAAAATGTTCTGCAGCGGAAACGTTTTTTGAATGTTCCGACGTCGTTGGAATGAAAATGTTCGGCAGCGGAAACGTTTTTTGAATGTTCCGATGTCGTTTTGTATGAAAATGTTCTGCAGCGGAAACGTTTTTTAAATGTTCCGATGTCGTTGGAATGAAAATGTTCTGCAGTGGAAACGTTTTTTGGATGTTCCGATGTCATTGGAATGAAAATGTTCTGCAGCGGAAACGTTTTTTGGATGTTCCGATGTCGTTGGAATGAAAATGTTCTGCAGCGGAAACGTTTTTTGAATGTTCCGATGTCATTGGAATGAAAATGTTCTGCAGCGGAAACGTTTTTTGGATGTTCCGATGTCATTGGAATGAAAATGTTCTGCAGCGGAAACGTTTTTTGGATGTTCCGATGTCGTTTGGAATGAAAATGTTCTGCAGCGGAAACGTTTTTTGGATGTTCCGATGTCGTTGGAATGAAAATGTTCTGCAGCGGAAACGTTTTTTGAATGTTCCGATGTCATTGGAATGAAAATGTTCTGCAGCGGAAACGTTTTTTGGATGTTCCGATGTCATTGGAATGAAAATGTTCTGCAGCGGAAACGTTTTTTGGATGTTCCGATGTCGTTGGAATGAAAATGTTCGACAGCGGAAACGTTTTTTGGATGTTCCGATGTCGTTTTTAATGAAAATGTTCTGCAGCGGAAACGTTTTTTGAATGTTCCGATGTCGTTGGAATGAAAATGTTCTGCAGCGAAAACGTTTTTTGGATGTTCCGATGTCGTTTGGAATGAAAATGTTCTGCAGCGGAAACGTTTTTTGGATGTTCCGATGTCGTTGGAATGAAAATGTTCTGCAGCGGAAACGTTTTTTGAATGTTCCGATGTCATTGGAATGAAAATGTTCTGCAGCGGAAACGTTTTTTGGATGTTCCGATGTCATTGGAATGAAAATGTTCTGCAGCGGAAACGTTTTTTGGATGTTCCGATGTCGTTTGGAATGAAAATGTTCTGCAGCGGAAACGTTTTTTGGATGTTCCGATGTCGTTGGAATGAAAATGTTCTGCAGCGGAAACGTTTTTTGGATGTTCCGATGTCGTTGGAATGAAAATGTTCTGCAGCGGAAACATTTTTAGGATGTTCCGATGTCGTTGGAATGAAAATGTTCTGCAGCGGAAACGTTTTTTGGATGTTCCGATGTCGTTTTTAATGAAAATTTTCTGCAGCGGAAACGTTTTTTGGATGTTCCGATGTCGTTGGAATGAAAATGTTCTGCAGCGGAAACGTTTTTTGGATGTTCCGATGTCGTTGGAATGAAAATGTTCTGCAGCGGAAACATTTTTTGGATGTTCCGATGTCGTTGGAATGAAAATGTTCTGCAGCGGAAACGTTTTTTGGATGTTCCGATGTCGTTGGAATGAAAATGTTCTGCAGCGGAAACGTTTTTTGGATGTTCCGATGTCGTTGGAATGAAAATGTTCTGCAGCGGAAACATTTTTTGGATGTTCCGATGTCGTTGGAATGAAAATGTTCTGCAGCGGAAACGTTTTTTGGATGTTCCGATGTCGTTGGAATGAAAATGTTCTGCAGCGGAAACGTTTTTTGGATGTTCCGATGTCGTTGGAATGAAAATGTTCTGCAGCGGAAACGTTTTTTGAATGTTCCGATGTCGTTGGAATGAAAATGTTCGGCAGCGGAAACGTTTTTTGGATGTTCCGATGTCGTTTTTAATGAAAATTTTCTGCAGCGGAAACGTTTTTTGGATGTTCCGATGTCGTTGGGATGAAAATGTTCTGCAGCGGAAACATTTTTTGGATGTTCCGATGTCGTTGGAATGAAAATGTTCTGCAGCGGAAACATTTTTTGGATGTTCCGATGTCGTTGGAATGAAAATGTTCTGCAGCGGAAACGTTTTTTGGATGTTCCGATGTCGTTTTTAATGAAAATTTTCTGCAGCGGAAACGTTTTTTGGATGTTCCGATGTCGTTGGAATGAAAATGTTCTGCAGCGGAAACGTTTTTTGGATGTTCCGATGTCGTTGGAATGAAAATGTTCTGCAGCGGAAACATTTTTTGGATGTTCCGATGTCGTTGGAATGAAAATTTTCTGCAGCGGAAACGTTTTGTGGATGTTCCGATGTCGTTGGAATGAAAATGTTCTGCAGCGGAAACGTTTTTTGGATGTTCCGATGTCGTTGGAATGAAAATGTTCGGCAGCGGAAACGTTTTTTGGATGTTCCGATGTCGTTGGAATGAAAATGTTCTGCAGCGGAAACGTTTTTTGAATGTTCCGATGTCGTTGGAATGAAAATGTTCGGCAGCGGAAACGTTTTTTGGATGTTCCGATGTCGTTTTTAATGAAAATTTTCTGCAGCGGAAACGTTTTTTGGATGTTCCGATGCCGTTGGAATGAAAATGTTCTGCAGCGGAAACATTTTTTGGATGTTCCGATGTCGTTGGAATGAAAATGTTCTGCAGCGGAAACATTTTTTGGATGTTCCGATGTCGTTGGAATGAAAATGTTCTGCAGCGGAAACGTTTTTTGGATGTTCCGATGTCGTTTTTAATGAAAATTTTCTGCAGCGGAAACGTTTTTTGGATGTTCCGATGTCGTTGGAATGAAAATGTTCTGCAGCGGAAACGTTTTTTGGATGTTCCGATGTCGTTGGAATGAAAATGTTCTGCAGCGGAAACATTTTTTGGATGTTCCGATGTCGTTGGAATGAAAATTTTCTGCAGCGGAAACGTTTTGTGGATGTTCCGATGTCGTTGGAATGAAAATGTTCTGCAGCGGAAACGTTTTTTGAATGTTCCGATGTCGTTGGAATGAAAATGTTCGGCAGCGGAAACGTTTTTTGGATGTTCCGATGTCGTTTTTAATGAAAATTTTCTGCAGCGGAAACGTTTTTTGGATGTTCCGATGTCGTTGGGATGAAAATGTTCTGCAGCGGAAACATTTTTTGGATGTTCCGATGTCGTTGGAATGAAAATGTTCTGCAGCGGAAACATTTTTTGGATGTTCCGATGTCGTTGGAATGAAAATGTTCTGCAGCGGAAACGTTTTTTGGATGTTCCGATGTCGTTTTTAATGAAAATTTTCTGCAGCGGAAACGTTTTTTGGATGTTCCGATGTCGTTGGAATGAAAATGTTCTGCAGCGGAAACGTTTTTTGAATGTTCCGATGTCGTTGGAATGAAAATGTTCGGCAGCGGAAACGTTTTTTGGATGTTCCGATGTCGTTTTTAATGAAAATTTTCTGCAGCGGAAACGTTTTTTGGATGTTCCGATGTCGTTGGGATGAAAATGTTCTGCAGCGGAAACATTTTTTGGATGTTCCGATGTCGTTGGAATGAAAATGTTCTGCAGCGGAAACATTTTTTGGATGTTCCGATGTCGTTGGAATGAAAATGTTCTGCAGCGGAAACGTTTTTTGGATGTTCCGATGTCGTTTTTAATGAAAATTTTCTGCAGCGGAAACGTTTTTTGGATGTTCCGATGTCGTTGGAATGAAAATGTTCTGCAGCGGAAACGTTTTTTGGATGTTCCGATGTCGTTGGAATGAAAATGTTCTGCAGCGGAAACATTTTTTGGATGTTCCGATGTCGTTGGAATGAAAATTTTCTGCAGCGGAAACGTTTTGTGGATGTTCCGATGTCGTTGGAATGAAAATGTTCTGCAGCGGAAACGTTTTTTGGATGTTCCGATGTCGTTGGAATGAAAATGTTCTGCAGCGGAAACGTTTTTTGGATGTTCCGATGTCGTTGGAATGAAAATGTTCTGCAGCGGAAACGTTTTTTGAATGTTCCGATGTCGTTGGAATGAAAATGTTCGGCAGCGGAAACGTTTTTTGGATGTTCCGATGTCGTTTTTAATGAAAATTTTCTGCAGCGGAAACGTTTTTTGGATGTTCCGATGTCGTTGGAATGAAAATGTTCTGCAGCGGAAACATTTTTTGGATGTTCCGATGTCGTTGGAATGAAAATGTTCTGCAGCGGAAACATTTTTTGGATGTTCCGATGTCGTTGGAATGAAAATGTTCTGCAGCGGAAACGTTTTTTGGATGTTCCGATGTCGTTTTTAATGAAAATTTTCTGCAGCGGAAACGTTTTTTGGATGTTCCGATGTCGTTGGAATGAAAATGTTCTGCAGCGGAAACGTTTTTTGGATGTTCCGATGTCGTTGGAATGAAAATGTTCTGCAGCGGAAACGTTTTTTGGATGTTCCGATGTCGTTGGAATGAAAATGTTCTGCAGCGGAAACGTTTTTTGGATGTTCCGATGTCGTTGGAATGAAAATGTTCTGCAGCGGAAACGTTTTTTGAATGTTCCGATGTCGTTGGAATGAAAATGTTCGGCAGCGGAAACGTTTTTTGGATGTTCCGATGTCGTTTTTAATGAAAATTTTCTGCAGCGGAAACGTTTTTTGGATGTTCCGATGTCGTTTTGAATGAAAATGTTCTGCAGCGGAAACATTTTTTGGATGTTCCGATGTCGTTGGAATGAAAATGTTCTGCAGCGGAAACATTTTTTGGATGTTCCGATGTCGTTGGAATGAAAATGTTCTGCAGCGGAAACGTTTTTTGGATGTTCCGATGTCGTTTTTAATGAAAATTTTCTGCAGCGGAAACGTTTTTTGGATGTTCCGATGTCGTTGGAATGAAAATGTTCTGCAGCGGAAACGTTTTTTGGATGTTCCGATGTCGTTGGAATGAAAATGTTCTGCAGCGGAAACATTTTTTGGATGTTCCGATGTCGTTGGAATGAAAATGTTCTGCAGCGGAAACGTTTTGTGGATGTTCCGATGTCGTTGGAATGAAAATGTTCTGCAGCGGAAACGTTTTTTGGATGTTCCGATGTCGTTGGAATGAAAATTTTCTGCAGCGGAAACGTTTTTTGGATGTTCCGATGTCGTTGGAATGAAAATGTTCTGCAGCGGAAACGTTTTTTGGATGTTCCGATGTCGTTGGAATGAAAATGTTCTGCAGCGGAAACGTTTTTTGAATGTTCCGATGTCGTTGGAATGAAAATGTTCGGCAGCGGAAACGTTTTTTGGATGTTCCGATGTCGTTTTTAATGAAAATTTTCTGCAGCGGAAACGTTTTTTGGATGTTCCGATGTCGTTGGAATGAAAATGTTCTGCAGCGGAAACATTTTTTGGATGTTCCGATGTCGTTGGAATGAAAATGTTCTGCAGCGGAAACATTTTTTGGATGTTCCGATGTCGTTGGAATGAAAATTTTCTGCAGCGGAAACGTTTTGTGGATGTTCCGATGTCGTTGGAATGAAAATGTTCTGCAGCGGAAACGTTTTTTGGATGTTCCGATGTCGTTGGAATGAAAATGTTCTGCAGCGGAAACATTTTTTGGATGTTCCGATGTCGTTGGAATGAAAATGTTCTGCAGCGGAAACGTTTTTTGGATGTTCCGATGTCGTTGGAATGAAAATGTTCTGCAGCGGAAACATTTTTTGGATGTTCCGATGTCGTTGGAATGAAAATGTTCTGCAGCGGAAACGTTTTTTGGATGTTCCGATGTCGTTGGAATGAAAATGTTCTGCAGCGGAAACGTTTTTTGGATGTTCCGATGTCGTTTTTAATGAAAATTTTCTGCAGCGGAAACATTTTTTGGATGTTCCGATGTCGTTGGAATGAAAATGTTCTGCAGCGGAAACATTTTTTGGATGTTCCGATGTCGTTGGAATGAAAATGTTCTGCAGCGGAAACGTTTTTTGGATGTTCCGATGTCGTTTTTAATGAAAATTTTCTGCAGCGGAAACGTTTTTTGGATGTTCCGATGTCGTTGGAATGAAAATGTTCTGCAGCGGAAACGTTTTTTGGATGTTCCGATGTCGTTGGAATGAAAATGTTCTGCAGCGGAAACATTTTTTGGATGTTCCGATGTCGTTGGAATGAAAATTTTCTGCAGCGGAAACGTTTTGTGGATGTTCCGATGTCGTTGGAATGAAAATGTTCTGCAGCGGAAACGTTTTTTGGATGTTCCGATGTCGTTGGAATGAAAATGTTCTGCAGCGGAAACATTTTTTGGATGTTCCGATGTCGTTGGAATGAAAATGTTCTGCAGCGGAAACGTTTTTTGGATGTTCCGATGTCGTTGGAATGAAAATGTTCTGCAGCGGAAACATTTTTTGGATGTTCCGATGTCGTTGGAATGAAAATGTTCTGCAGCGGAAACGTTTTTTGGATGTTCCGATGTCGTTGGAATGAAAATGTTCTGCAGCGGAAACGTTTTTTGGATGTTCCGATGTCGTTGGAATGAAAATGTTCTGCAGCGGAAACGTTTTTTGAATGTTCCGATGTCGTTGGAATGAAAATGTTCGGCAGCGGAAACGTTTTTTGGATGTTCCGATGTCATTGGAATGAAAATTTTCTGCAGCGGAAACGTTTTTTGGATGTTCCGATGTCGTTGGAATGAAAATGTTCTGCAGCGGAAACATTTTTTGGATGTTCCGATGTCGTTGGAATGAAAATGTTCTGCAGCGGAAACATTTTTTGGATGTTCCGATGTCGTTGGAATGAAAATGTTCTGCAGCGGAAACGTTTTTTGGATGTTCCGATGTCGTTTTATATGAGAATGTACTGCAGCGGAAACGTTTGTTGGATGTTCCGATGTCGTTTTATATGAGAATGTGCTGCAGCGGAAACGTTTTTTGGATGTTCCGATGTCGTTGGAATGAAAATGTTCTGCAGCGGAAACGTTTTTTGGATGTTCCGATGTCGTTTTTAATGAAAATTTTCTGCAGCGGAAACGTTTTTTGGATGTTCCGATGTCGTTTTTAATGAAAATTTTCTGCAGCGGAAACGTTTTTTTGGATGTTCCGATGTCGTTGGAATGAAAATGTTCTGCAGCGGAAACATTTTTTGGATGTTCCGATGTCGTTGGAATGAAAATGTTCTGCAGCGGAAACGTTTTTTGGATGTTTCGATGTCGTTGGAATGAAAATGTTCTGCAGCGGAAACGTTTTTTGGATGTTCCGATGTCGTTGGAATGAAAATGTTCTGCAGCGGAAACATTTTTTGGATGTTCCGATGACGTTGGAATGAAAATGTTCTGCAGCGGAAACGTTTTTTGGATGTTCCGATGTCGTTGGAATGAAAATGTTCTGCAGCGGAAACGTTTTTTGGATGTTCCGATGTCGTTGGAATGAAAATGTTATGCAGCGGAAACGTTTTTTGAATGTTCCGATGTCGTTGGAATGAAAATGTTCTGCAGCGGAAACGTTTTTTGGATGTTCCGATGTCGTTTTTAATGAAAATGTTCTGCAGCGGAAACGTTTTTTGGATGTTCCGATGTCGTTTTTAATGAAAATTTTCTGCAGCGGAAACGTTTTTTGGATGTTCCGATGTCGTTTTTAATGAAAATTTTCTGCAGCGGAAACGTTTTTTGGATGTTCCGATGTCGTTGGAATGAAAATGTTCTGCAGCGGAAACATTTTTTGGATGTTCCGATGTCGTTGGAATGAAAATGTTCTGCAGCGGAAACGTTTTTTGGATGTTCCGATGTCGTTGGAATGAAAATGTTCTGCAGCGGAAACGTTTTTTGGATGTTCCGATGTCGTTGGAATGAAAATGTTCTGCAGCGGAAACATTTTTTGGATGTTCCGATGTCGTTGGAATGAAAATGTTCTGCAGCGGAAACGTTTTTTGGATGTTCCGATGTCGTTGGAATGAAAATGTTCTGCAGCGGAAACGTTTTTTGGATGTTCCGATGTCGTTGGAATGAAAATGTTCTGCAGCGGAAACGTTTTTTGAATGTTCCGATGTCGTTGGAATGAAAATGTTCTGCAGCGGAAACGTTTTTTGGATGTTCCGATGTCGTTGGAATGAAAATGTTCCGCAGCGGAAACGTTTTTTGAATGTTCCGACGTCGTTGGAATGAAAATGTTCGGCAGCGGAAACGTTTTTTGGATGTTCCGATGTCGTTTTTAATGAAAATTTTCTGCAGCGGAAACGTTTTTTGGATGTTCCGATGTCGTTGGAATGAAAATGTTCTGCAGCGGAAACATTTTTTGGATGTTCCGATGTCGTTGGAATGAAAATGTTCTGCAGCGGAAACGTTTTTTGGATGTTCCGATGTCGTTGGAATGAAAATGTTCTGCAGCGGAAACGTTTTTTGGATGTTCCGATGTCGTTGGAATGAAAATGTTCTGCAGCGGAAACATTTTTTGGATGTTCCGATGTCGTTGGAATGAAAATGTTCTGCAGTGGAAACGTTTTTTGGATGTTCCGATGTCGTTGGAATGAAAATGTTCTGCAGCGGAAACGTTTTTTGGATGTTCCGATGTCGTTGGAATGAAAATGTTCTGCAGCGGAAACGTTTTTTGAATGTTCCGATGTCGTTGGAATGAAAATGTTCTGCAGCGGAAACGTTTTTTGGATGTTCCGATGTCGTTTTTAATGAAAATTTTCTGCAGCGGAAACGTTTTTTGGATGTTCCGATGTCGTTGGAATGAAAATGTTCTGCAGCGGAAACGTTTTTTATATGTTACGATGTCGTTGGAATGAAAATGTTCTGCAGCGGAAACGTTTTTTGGATGTTCCGATGTCGTTGGAATGAAAATGTTCTGCAGCGGAAACATTTTTTGGATGTTCCGATGTCGTTGGAATGAAAATGTTCTGCAGCGGAAACGTTTTTTGGATGTTCCGATGTCGTTGGAATGAAAATGTTCTGCAGCGGAAACGTTTTGTGGATGTTCCGATGTCGTTGGAATGAAAATGTTCTGCAGCGGAAACGTTTTTTCGATGTTCCGATGTCGTTGGAATGAAAATGTTCTGCAGCGGAAACGTTTTTTGGATGTTCCGATGTCGTTGGAATGAAAATGTTCTGCAGCGGAAACGTTTTTTGAATGTTCCGATGTCGTTGGAATGAAAATGTTCTGCAGCGGAAACGTTTTTTGGATGTTCCGATGTCGTTTTTAATGAAAATTTTCTGCAGCGGAAACGTTTTTTGGATGTTCCGATGTCGTTGGAATGAAAATGTTCTGCAGCGGAAACGTTTTTTGGATGTTCCGATGTCGTTTTGAATGAAAATGTTCTGCAGCGGAAACGTTTTTTGGATGTTCCGATGTCGTTGGAATGAAAATGTTCTGCAGCGGAAACGTTTTTTGGATGTTCCGATGTCGTTGGAATGAAAATGTTCTGCAGCGGAAACATTTTTTGGATGTTCCGATGTCGTTGGAATGAAAATGTTCTGCAGCGGAAACGTTTTTTGGATGTTCCGATGTCGTTGGAATGAAAATGTTCTGCAGCGGAAACGTTTTTTGGATGTTCCGATGTCGTTGGAATGAAAATGTTCTGCAGCGGAAACGTTTTTTGAATGTTCCGATGTCGTTGGAATGAAAATGTTCGGCAGCGGAAACGTTTTTTCGATGTTCCGATGTCGTTGGAATGAAAATGTTCTGCAGCGGAAACGTTTTTTGGATGTTCCGATGTCGTTGGAATGAAAATGTTCTGCAGCGGAAACGTTTTTTGGATGTTCCGATGTCGTTTTGAATGAAAATGTTCTGCAGCGGAAACGTTTTTTGGATGTTCCGATGTCGTTTTAATGAAAATGTTCTGCAGCAGAAACGTTTTTTGGATGTTCCGATGTCGTTGGAATGAAAATGTTCTGCAGCGGAAACGTTTTTTGAATGTTCCGATGTCGTTGGAATGAAAATGTTCTGCAGCGGAAACGTTTTTTCGATGTTCCGATGTCGTTGGAATGAAAATGTTCTGCAGCGGAAACGTTTTTTGGATGTTCCGATGTCGTTTTGAATGAAAATGTTCTGCAGCGGAAACGTGTTTTGATTGTTTCGATGTCGTTGGAATGAAAATGTTCTGCAGCGGAAACGTTTTTTGGATGTTCCGATGACGTTGGAATGAAAATGTTCGGCAGCGGAAACGTTTTTTGAATGTTCCGATGTCGTTTTGTATGAAAATGTTCTGTAGCGGAAACGGTTTTTGAATGTTCCGATGTCGTTTTTAATGAAAATGTTCTGCAGCGGAAACGTTTTTTGGATGTTCCGATGTCGTTGGAATGAAAATGTTCTGCAGCGGAAACGTTTTTTCGATGTTCCGATGTCGTTGGAATGAAAATGTTCTGCAGCGGAAACGTTTTTTGGATGTTCCGATGTCGTTTTGAATGAAAATGTTCTGCAGCGGAAACGTTTTTTGGATGTTCCGATGTCGTTGGAATGAAAATGTTCTGCAGCGGAAACGTTTTTTGGATGTTCCGATGTCGTTGGAATGAAAATGTTCTGCAGCGGAAACGTTTTTTGAATGTTCCGACGTCGTTGGAATGAAAATGTTCGGCAGCGGAAACGTTTTTTGAATGTTCCGATGTCGTTTTGTATGAAAATGTTCTGCAGCGGAAACGTTTTTTGAATGTTCCGATGTCGTTGGAATGAAAATGTTCTGCAGTGGAAACGTTTTTTGGATGTTCCGATGTCGTTGGAATGAAAATGTTCTGCAGCGGAGACGTTTTTTGGATGTTCCGATGACGTTGGAATGAAAATGTTCTGCAGCGGAAACGTTTTTTGGATGTTCCGATGTCGTTTTGAATGAAAATGTTCTGCAGCGGAAACGTGTTTTGAATGTTTCGATGTCGTTGGAATGAAAATGTTCTGTAGCGGAAACGTTTTTTAAATGTTCCGATGACGTTGGAATGAAAATGTTCTGCAGCGGAAACGTTTTTTGGATGTTCCGATGTCGTTGGAATGAAAATGTTCTGCAGCGGAAACGTTTTTTGGATGTTCCGATGTCGTTGGAATGAAATTGTTCTGCAGCGGAAACGTTTTTTGAATGTTCCGACGTCGTTGGAATGAAAATGTTCTGCAGTGGAAACGTTTTTTGGATGTTCCGATGTCATTGGAATGAAAATGTTCTGCAGCGGAAACGTTTTTTGAATGTTCCGACGTCGTTGGAATGAAAATGTTCGGCAGCGGAAACGTTTTTTGGATGTTCCGATGTCGTTTTTAATGAAAATTTTCTGCAGCGGAAACGTTTTTTGGATGTTCCGATGTCGTTTTGAATGAAAATGTTCTGCAGCGGAAACGTTTTTTGGATGTTCCGATGTCGTTGGAATGAAAATGTTCTGCAGCGGAAACGTTTTTTGGATGTTCCGATTGTAGAGAATAGAATAGATATGGATCAAAGCGTAAGTAGGAATTAATAAGTAATCACACTTCATCAAATACATATATTATGGGAAGGGTATCCAGAGAGCGTTGGATCATAAATAGAGAGCAAACATAGGTGAGAGAACTGCGGCATGTCCTTGTAGTGAGTAGCTGATACACGAAAAGGAGAAAACATACGAAATCGGGAGAACTGCGACACGCATACAGTAAGAGATCGAGAGAGCAAGGATCGGACCAAGAACGGCACGATCGGGCAGAAGGACTGGTCAGGAGTCAGTTTTTGGACGAACGTTAAGAGGAACGGATTGTGTGTCAAAAATAAAAGTACATATTGTATATTGGAATCATGGCTTGTAATTTCGGCGGTTACGACAATGGCGCAAACCACGCTCCCAAATCGTAAGTATTTACGAGTGAACCAACGGGAAATTGAAATTTGCCGGGATTCGTAGTGTCGTGTACGTGAAAGCTTGATAGATTGTTGATCGCGCAAACCATTGACGGCGAGCGGGGCAGTGCTTCTCACGTTCGATCATGTCTCGACATGTTTGTGACGCGACGCGTGTTAACACGTTGGGTGCTGCGCATGATTTGCACTCCGTACCGTTCTGCCGGCGAGTCGTAGCAAACCGTTGATGGCGAGCGGGGCAGTACTTCTCACGTTCGATCATGTCTCGACGAAACAGAGCGAGGCAAAACGAAAAATAAAAATACGGTCAGACTTAAGCATGTGTGACATCTGTTTTCTTCGTTCGTTCTTGTGATTTGGCATGTTTGAAAATGCGAAACTACGACATGGAGCGAAAATAGCATCTATAAACTTTATTTTTGATAGCGATATAATAGAATCGGAGAGCATGGACGCTTCCAGTTTCATGTACTTTATAAAAATGAACGCCTCTGGGAGGGCTACATTATATGTAATAGAACCGAAAGGCATGGACGCTCCCAGTTTCATGGACCTTAAATAAATGGACGCCTCTGGGAGGGCTACATCATATATATAATAGAATCGGAAGGCATGGACGCTCCCAGTTTTATGTACTTTATGAAAATGAACGCCTCTGGGAGGGCTACATTATATGTAATAGAACCGAAAGGCATGGACGCTCCCAGTTTCATGGACCTTAAATAAATGGACGCCTCTGGGAGGGCTACATCATATATATAATAGAATCGGAAGGCATGGACGCTCCCAGTTTCATGGACCTTAAATAAATGGACGCCTCTGGGAGGGCTACATCATATATATAATAGAATCGGAAGGCATGGACGCTCCCAGTTTCATGTACTTTATGAAAATGAACGCCTCTGGGAGGGCTACATTATATGTAATAGAACCGAAAGGCATGGACGCTCCCAGTTTCATGGACCTTAAATAAATGGACGCCTCTGGGAGGGCTACATCATATATATAATAGAATCGGAAGGCATGGACGCTCCCAGTTTCATGTACTTTATGAAAATGAACGCCTCTGGGAGGGCTACATTATATATAATAATCGGAAGGCATGGACGCTCCCAGTTTCATGTACTTTACAAATTTAAGCCTCTGGGAGGGCTACATTGTATAATAGAATCGAAAGGCATGGACGCTCCCAGTTTCATGGACCTTAAATAAATGGACGCCTCTGGGAGGGCTACATCATATATATAATAGAATCGGAAGGCATGGACGCTCCCAGTTTCATGTACTTTATGAAAATGAACGCCTCTGGGAGGGCTACATTATATGTAATAGAACCGAAAGGCATGGACGCTCCCAGTTTCATGGACCTTAAATAAATGGACGCCTCTGGGAGGGCTACATCATATATATAATAGAATCGGAAGGCATGGACGCTCCCAGTTTCATGGACCTTAAATAAATGGACGCCTCTGGGAGGGCTACATCATATATATAATAGAATCGGAAGGCATGGACGCTCCCAGTTTCATGTACTTTATGAAAATGAACGCCTCTGGGAGGGCTACATTATATGTAATAGAACCGAAAGGCATGGACGCTCCCAGTTTCATGGACCTTAAATAAATGGACGCCTCTGGGAGGGCTACATCATATATATAATAGAATCGGAAGGCATGGACGCTCCCAGTTTCATGTACTTTATGAAAATGAACGCCTCTGGGAGGGCTACATTATATATAATAATCGGAAGGCATGGACGCTCCCAGTTTCATGTACTTTACAAATTTAAGCCTCTGGGAGGGCTACATTGTATAATAGAATCGAAAGGCATGGACGCTCCCAGTTTCATGGACCTTAAATAAATGGACGCCTCTGGGAGGGCTACATCATATATATAATAGAATCGGAAGGCATGGACGCTCCCAGTTTCATGTACTTTATGAAAATGAACGCCTCTGGGAGGGCTACATTATATGTAATAATCGGAAGGCATGGACGCTCCCAGTTTCATGTACTTTACAAATTTCCGCCTCTGGGAGGGCTACATTGTATAATAGAATCGAAAGGCATGGACGCTCCCAGTTTCATGCACTATGTATAAACGGACGCCTCTGGGAGGGCTACATTATATGTAATAGAACCGAAAGGCATGGACGCTCCCAGTTTCATGGACCTTAAATAAATGGACGCTTCTGGGAGGGCTACATTATATATAATAGAACTGAAAGGCATGGACGCTCCCAGTTTCATGCACTATGTATAAACGGACGCCTCTGGGAGGGCTACATTATATGTAATAGAACCGAAAGGCATGGACGCTCCCAGTTTCATGGACCTTAAATAAATGGACGCCTCTGGGAGGGCTACATTATATATAATAGAACTGAAAGGCATGGACGCTCCCAGTTTCATGCACTTGAAATAAAAGGACGCCTCTGGGAGGGCTACATTTCACAAATAATGGAAAAGAAAGGCATGGACGCTCCCAGTTTCATGGACCTTAAATAAATGGACGCCTCTGGGAGGGCTACATTGTATATAATAGAAAAGAAAGGCATGGACGCTCCCAGTTTCATGCGCTATATATAAATGGACGCCTCTGGGAGGGCTACATTATATATAATAGAACTGAAAGGCAAGGATGCTCCCAGTTTCATGTTCTTGGAAATTGACGCCTCTGAGAGGGACACAAGGGTATGAATTGGAATCAAAACAAATATTGAACGATCTTTATTTTCTTTCCCAGGAATCCTAAGAAAACAAGTTGAGGAAGGCTCTTGAGGCGGAGAGAAAGCGAAGCCTCATGCTGACCGCAAAACTTCATAGAATGAAGAACACAAGCAAACGGATTGGGCAGATCAGGCCGTTTCAGGAAATTTTCACCACATAATCATTACATTCAACGGCGATCATTTTGCAAAACTCCACCCTTTCTACTTCCATGAATTCCCTCTCAACCGTCTCAATTAATATTCCGGTTTGTTAACTACGATACACAATTCGGAGGAAATCGACTGCAAAACTTTCGAAGACTGGAAGGAGCTATTGGTACAGCGTTTGAAGCCTGGTACAAGTTGAATATGTGAACGTGGTTTGAATCTCTTGTATTAGCTGTCCAAAGTAACAACTGTTTTCACTCGCTACTTGAATAAGACTCAACTCTTCAATGCAAACTAAGGCTTCTATGATTGCTTCTTCAACACTCCCTCTCTATCATAGCCTTTCTAACAATCACTGATTGAATGACGATCATCCATGTTGCTACCCCATCTGCGTCAGCAAACCCTAACATTGGTTCGATTCAAGCTTCACGATATTCCAAACAAGAATTCTCCATTCCTTGTAAATGTAGTCACACACGTTTCAGATAATTCCAGTGTACATCAGTAGCACCTCTCTGGAAACGGCTTAAAACATTGATTGCCATACTGATATCGGGACGCGACGTTAGCATCAGGATCCCATACTCGATATGTGTTGCTTCCATACCCGGCCATATAACCAATTTGGCTTTTGGCATCAAACTTCGTTCGCTTTGCTTTAGTGTGTGACAAAATGCCTTACTTCCGAGAATTTTCAGATGAGACACATTTGATTTCTCCGCGAACCACATTTCATACGGCGTTTTATTGTTTGGTAGCGCTGAAGTTGGACTGCTATTGATCAGATATACTGCAGTCAAAACTGCCTCGTTCCTCATTGATCGTTTGAAATCTGAATCATCTAACATTGACCGTGGACGTTCTATGATAGTCCTATAACAGTACAGCGTTTGAAACGTAGGAAATTGAACCAAGGCGTGAGGAACCCGACTTAAAATACATGAAGCGGGTTCTAGCAACGGTCTAATTGTGTGACTTTGACTCAGGAGAAACATAACGTAAGCGTAACTGAAGTAATACAACAACACGCGCTCAACGGCAAAATGCGGGAAACGGGTCGCAAGATTCTGCCTAACGGCACTTGTGGAAAAGATTCGGAAACCGATAGACAATTCGGAGGATCATCATCATCATTATCATCATCATCATCAGGAAATCGACCTCAAAACTATGAAGACTGGAAGGAGCTCCCAGTTTCATGTTCTTCAAAATTGACGTCCATGAGAGGGCTACAATGGTATATATTAGAGTCGAAACAAATAGTTAACCATCTCGATCTTCCTTTCCAGGAATCCTAAGAAAACGTGCAAGTGGCGGAAGGCTCTTGAGGCAGAGAGGAAGCAAAGCCTCATGCTGGCCGCAAAACTTCATAGAATGAAGAACACAAGCAAACGGATTGGTCAGATCAGGCCGTTTCAGGAAATTTTCACCACAGAACCATTACATTCGACAGCGATCACTTTGCAAAACTCCACCCTTTCTACTTCCATGAGTTCCCTCTCAACCGTCTCAATTAATATTCCGGTTTGTAAACCGATAGACAATTCGGAGGACATCGACTGCAAAACTTTCGAAGACTGGAAGGAGCTATTGGTACAGCGTTTGAAGCCTGGTACAGCGTTTGAAGCTTATGTCATTGACCCAAGTAAAAAATATGTAAGGCGGGTTATAGCAACGGTCCAACTGGGTGATTTCGACTACGAGAAACTTAACGGAAGCGTAACTGAAGTAATACAACAACACGCGCTCAACGGCAAAATGCGGGAAACGGGTCGCAAGATTCTGCATAACGGCACTTGTGGAAAAGATTCGGAAACCGATAGACAATTCGGAGGATCATCATCATCATCATCATCATCAGGAAATCGACCTCAAAACTATGAAGACTGGAAGGAGCTCCCAGTTTCATGTTCTTCAAAATTGACGCCTCTGAGAGGGCTACAATGGTATATATTAGAATCAAAACAAATATTTAACCATCTCGATCTTCCTTTTCCAGGAATCCTAAGAAAACGTGCAAGTGGCGGAAGGCTCTTGAGGCAGAGAGAAAGTGAAGCCTCATGCTGGCCGTAAAACTTCATAGAATGAAGAACACAAGCAAACGGATTCGGCAGGTCAGGCCGTCTCAGGAAATTTTCAGGAGGAACCAACAACCGCATGGAGTATTCGGTATTCGGTGCTAATGTGACAAGGTTCAAAACGAGTGAGCCACGCAATATTCAAGAAATGTGGTCGATTGTAAAAAAAAAAAAAAAAAAGCGTTGGGAACGGATTTACTCTCTTCAGAGGCAAATAGAAACCAGGCGTTATTGCCCGCATGAAAATCATTAGAGAAGGCAATAAGAGTAGTCAGGGAGGAAAATTTAAAGGAGAAAATGCAAAAAAAACGGGTGGTCAAGAAACCGGAAAAGTTAAAAGATATGGTACTCTTTCATATCTATCAGTAGACAATAAAAGTAGACAGGGAAGAAAATTGTGCGGAGTAAAGGCCAAAACAGGGGCTCAAAAAGCCGGAAAAGTTATAAGATATGGTATTGTTTCATATCTATCAGTAGAGTAGGGGAAGGGGTGAATGTAGAGAATAGAATAGATATGGATCAAAGCGTAAGTAGGAATTAATAAGTAATCACACTTCATCAAATACATATATTATGGGAAGGGTATCCAGAGAGCGTTGGATCATAAATAGAGAGCAAACATAGGTGAGAGAACTGCGGCATGTCCTTGTAGTGAGTAGCTGATACACGAAAAGGAGAAAACATACGAAATCGGGAGAACTGCGACACGCATACAGTAAGAGATCGAGAGAGCAAGGATCGGACCAAGAACGGCACGATCGGGCAGCAGGACTGGTCAGGAGTCAGTTTTTGGACGAACGTTAAGAGGAACGGATTGTGTGTCAAAAATAAAAGTACATATTGTATATTGGAATCATGGCTTGTAATTTCGGCGGTTACGACACCGATGTCGTTGGAATGAAAATGTTCTGCAGCGGAAACGTTTTTTGAATGTTCCGACGTCGTTGGAATGAAAATGTTCGGCAGCGGAAACGTTTTTTGAATGTTCCGATGTCGTTTTGTATGAAAATGTTCTGCAGCGGAAACGTTTTTTGAATGTTCCGATGTCGTTGGAATGAAAATGTTCTGCAGTGGAAACGTTTTTTGGATGTTCCGATGTCGTTGGAATGAAAATGTTCTGCAGCGGAAACGTTTTTTGGATGTTCCGATGACGTTGGAATGAAAATGTTCTGCAGCGGAAACGTTTTTTGGATGTTCCGATGTCGTTGGAATGAAAATGTTCTGCAGCGGAAACGTTTTTTGGATGTTCCGATGTCGTTGGAATGAAAATGTTCTGCAGCGGAAACGTTTTTTGAATGTTCCGACGTCGTTGGAATGAAAATGTTCTGCAGTGGAAACGTTTTTTGGATGTTCCGATGTCATTGGAATGAAAATGTTCTGCAGCGGAAACGTTTTTTGAATGTTCCGATGTCGTTGGAATGAAAATGTTCTGCAGCGGAAACGTTTTTTCGATGTTCCGATGTCGTTGGAATGAAAATGTTCTGCAGCGGAAACGTTTTTTGGATGTTCCGATGTCGTTTTGAATGAAAATGTTCTGCAGCGGAAACGTTTTTTGGATGTTCCGATGTCGTTGGAATGAAAATGTTCTGCAGCGGAAACGTTTTTTGGATGTTCCGATGTCGTTGGAATGAAAATGTTCTGCAGCGGAAACGTTTTTTGAATGTTCCGACGTCGTTGGAATGAAAATGTTCGGCAGCGGAAACGTTTTTTGAATGTTCCGATGTCGTTTTGTATGAAAATGTTCTGCAGCGGAAACGTTTTTTGAATGTTCCGATGTCGTTGGAATGAAAATGTTCTGCAGCGGAAACGTTTTTTGGATGTTCCGATGTCGTTGGAATGAAAATGTTCTGCAGCGGAAACGTTTTTTGGATGTTCCGATGTCGTTGGAATGAAAATGTTCTGCAGCGGAAACGTTTTTTGGATGTTCCGATGACGTTGGAATGAAAATGTTCTGCAGCGGAAACGTTTTTTGGATGTTCCGATGTCGTTTTGAATGAAAATGTTCTGCAGCGGAAACGTGTTTTGAATGTTCCAATGTCGTTGGAATGAAAATGTTCTGCAGCGGAAACGTTTTTTAAATGTTCCGATGACGTTGGAATGAAAATGTTCTGCAGCGGAAACGTTTTTTGGATGTTCCGATGTCGTTGGAATGAAAATGTTCTGCAGCGGAAACGTTTTTTGGATGTTCCGATGTCGTTGGAATGAAAATGTTCTGCAGTGGAAACGTTTTTTGGATGTTCCGATGTCGTTGGAATGAAAATGTTCTGCAGCGGAAACGTTTTTTGGATGTTCCGATGACGTTGGAATGAAAATGTTCTGCAGCGGAAACGTTTTTTGAATGTTCCGACGTCGTTGGAATGAAAATGTTCGGCAGCGGAAACGTTTTTTGAATGTTCCGATGTCGTTTTGTATGAAAATGTTCTGCAGCGGAAACGTTTTTTGGATGTTCCGATGTCGTTGGAATGAAAATGTTCTGCAGCGGAAATGTTTTTTGAATGTTCCGACGTCGTTGGAATGAAAATGTTCGGCAGCGGAAACGTTTTTTGAATGTTCCGATGTCGTTTTGTATGAAAATGTTCTGCAGCGGAAACGTTTTTTGAATGTTCCGATGTCGTTGGAATGAAAATGTTCTGCAGTGGAAACGTTTTTTGGATGTTCCGATGTCGTTTTGTATGAAAATGTTCTGCAGCGGAAACGTTTTTTGAATGTTCCGATGTCGTTTTGTATGAAAATGTTCTGCAGCGGAAACGTTTTTTGGATGTTCCGATGTCGTTGGAATGAAAATGTTCTGCAGCGGAAACGTTTTTTGAATGTTCCGACGTCGTTGGAATGAAAATGTTCGGCAGCGGAAACGTTTTTTGGATGTTCCGATGTCGTTGGAATGAAAATGTTCTGCAGCGGAAACGTTTTTTGAATGTTCCGACGTCGTTGGAATGAAAATGTTCGGCAGCGGAAACGTTTTTTGAATGTTCCGATGTCGTTTTGTATGAAAATGTTCTGCAGCGGAAACGTTTTTTGAATGTTCCGATGTCGTTGGAATGAAAATTTTCTGCAGCGGAAACGTTTTTTGGATGTTCCGATGTCGTTGGAATGAAAATGTTCTGCAGTGGAAACGTTTTTTGAATGTTCCGATGTCGTTGGAATGAAAATGTTCTGCAGCGGAAACGTTTTTTAAATGTTCCGATGACGTTGGAATGAAAATGTTCTGCAGCGGAAACGTTTTTTGGATGTTCCGATGTCGTTGGAATGAAAATGTTCTGCAGCGGAAACGTTTTTTGGATGTTCCGATGTCGTTGGAATGAAAATGTTCTGCAGCGGAAACGTTTTTTGAATGTTCCGACGTCGTTGGAATGAAAATGTTCGGCAGCGGAAACGTTTTTTGAATGTTCCGATGTCGTTTTGTATGAAAATGTTCTGCAGCGGAAACGTTTTTTGAATGTTCCGATGTCGTTGGATGAAAATGTTCTGCAGCGGAAACGTTTTTTGGATGTTCCGATGTCGTTGGAATGAAAATGTTCTGCAGCGGAAACGTTTTTTGAATGTTCCGACGTCGTTGGAATGAAAATGTTCTGCAGTGGAAACGTTTTTTGGATGTTCCGATGTCATTGGAATGAAAATGTTCTGCAGCGGAAACGTTTTTTGAATGTTCCGATGTCGTTGGAATGAAAATGTTCTGCAGCGGAAACGTTTTTTGGATGTTCCGATGTCGTTGGAATGAAAATGTTCTGCAGCGGAAACGTTTTTTGGATGTTCCGATGTCGTTTTGAATGAAAATGTTCTGCAGCGGAAACGTTTTTTGGATGTTCCGATGTCGTTGGAATGAAAATGTTCTGCAGCGGAAACGTTTTTTGGATGTTCCGATGTCGTTGGAATGAAAATGTTCTGCAGCGGAAACGTTTTTTGAATGTTCCGACGTCGTTGGAATGAAAATGTTCGGCAGCGGAAACGTTTTTTGAATGTTCCGATGTCGTTTTGTATGAAAATGTTCTGCAGCGGAAACGTTTTTTGAATGTTCCGATGTCGTTGGAATGAAAATGTTCTGCAGCGGAAACGTTTTTTGGATGTTCCGATGTCGTTGGAATGAAAATGTTCTGCAGCGGAAACGTTTTTTGGATGTTCCGATGTCGTTGGAATGAAAATGTTCTGCAGCGGAAACGTTTTTTGGATGTTCCGATGACGTTGGAATGAAAATGTTCTGCAGCGGAAACGTTTTTTGGATGTTCCGATGTCGTTTTGAATGAAAATGTTCTGCAGCGGAAACGTGTTTTGAATGTTCCAATGTCGTTGGAATGAAAATGTTCTGCAGCGGAAACGTTTTTTAAATGTTCCGATGACGTTGGAATGAAAATGTTCTGCAGCGGAAACGTTTTTTGGATGTTCCGATGTCGTTGGAATGAAAATGTTCTGCAGCGGAAACGTTTTTTGGATGTTCCGATGTCGTTGGAATGAAAATGTTCTGCAGTGGAAACGTTTTTTGGATGTTCCGATGTCGTTGGAATGAAAATGTTCTGCAGCGGAAACGTTTTTTAAATGTTCCGATGACGTTGGAATGAAAATGTTCTGCAGCGGAAACGTTTTTTGAATGTTCCGACGTCGTTGGAATGAAAATGTTCGGCAGCGGAAACGTTTTTTGAATGTTCCGATGTCGTTTTGTATGAAAATGTTCTGCAGCGGAAACGTTTTTTGGATGTTCCGATGTCGTTGGAATGAAAATGTTCTGCAGCGGAAATGTTTTTTGAATGTTCCGACGTCGTTGGAATGAAAATGTTCGGCAGCGGAAACGTTTTTTGAATGTTCCGATGTCGTTTTGTATGAAAATGTTCTGCAGCGGAAACGTTTTTTGAATGTTCCGATGTCGTTGGAATGAAAATGTTCTGCAGTGGAAACGTTTTTTGGATGTTCCGATGTCGTTTTGTATGAAAATGTTCTGCAGCGGAAACGTTTTTTGAATGTTCCGATGTCGTTTTGTATGAAAATGTTCTGCAGCGGAAACGTTTTTTGGATGTTCCGATGTCGTTGGAATGAAAATGTTCTGCAGCGGAAACGTTTTTTGAATGTTCCGACGTCGTTGGAATGAAAATGTTCGGCAGCGGAAACGTTTTTTGGATGTTCCGATGTCGTTGGAATGAAAATGTTCTGCAGCGGAAACGTTTTTTGAATGTTCCGACGTCGTTGGAATGAAAATGTTCGGCAGCGGAAACGTTTTTTGAATGTTCCGATGTCGTTTTGTATGAAAATGTTCTGCAGCGGAAACGTTTTTTGAATGTTCCGATGTCGTTGGAATGAAAATTTTCTGCAGCGGAAACGTTTTTTGGATGTTCCGATGTCGTTGGAATGAAAATGTTCTGCAGTGGAAACGTTTTTTGAATGTTCCGATGTCGTTGGAATGAAAATGTTCTGCAGCGGAAACGTTTTTTAAATGTTCCGATGACGTTGGAATGAAAATGTTCTGCAGCGGAAACGTTTTTTGGATGTTCCGATGTCGTTGGAATGAAAATGTTCTGCAGCGGAAACGTTTTTTGGATGTTCCGATGTCGTTGGAATGAAAATGTTCTGCAGCGGAAACGTTTTTTGAATGTTCCGACGTCGTTGGAATGAAAATGTTCGGCAGCGGAAACGTTTTTTGAATGTTCCGATGTCGTTTTGTATGAAAATGTTCTGCAGCGGAAACGTTTTTTGAATGTTCCGATGTCGTTGGAATGAAAATGTTCTGCAGTGGAAACGTTTTTTGGATGTTCCGATGTCGTTGGAATGAAAATGTTCTGCAGCGGAAACGTTTTTTGGATGTTCCGATGTCGTTGGAATGAAAATGTTCTGCAGCGGAAACGTTTTTTGGATGTTCCGATGACGTTGGAATGAAAATGTTCTGCAGCGGAAACGTTTTTTGAATGTTCCGACGTCGTTGGAATGAAAATGTTCGGCAGCGGAAACGTTTTTTGAATGTTCCGATGTCGTTTTGTATGAAAATGTTCTGCAGCGGAAACGTTTTTTGGATGTTCCGATGTCGTTGGAATGAAAATGTTCTGCAGCGGAAACGTTTTTTGAATGTTCCGACGTCGTTGGAATGAAAATGTTCGGCAGCGGAAACGTTTTTTGAATGTTCCGATGTCGTTTTGTATGAAAATGTTCTGCAGCGGAAACGTTTTTTGAATGTTCCGATGTCGTTGGAATGAAAATGTTCTGCAGTGGAAACGTTTTTTGGATGTTCCGATGTCATTGGAATGAAAATGTTCTGCAGCGGAAACGTTTTTTGAATGTTCCGATGTCGTTTTGTATGAAAATGTTCTGCAGCGGAAACGTTTTTTGAATGTTCCGATGTCGTTGGAATGAAAATGTTCTGCAGTGGAAACGTTTTTTGGATGTTCCGATGTCATTGGAATGAAAATGTTCTGCAGCGGAAACGTTTTTTGAATGTTCCGATGTCGTTTTGTATGAAAATGTTCTGCAGCGGAAACGTTTTTTGGATGTTCCGATGTCGTTGGAATGAAAATGTTCTGCAGTGGAAACGTTTTTTGAATGTTCCGATGTCGTTGGAATGAAAATGTTCTGCAGCGGAAACGTTTTTTCGATGTTCCGATGTCGTTTTGAATGAAAATGTTCTGCAGCGGAAACGTTTTTTGGATGTTCCGATGTCGTTTTGAATGAAAATGTTCTGCAGCGGAAACGTTTTTTGAATGTTCCGATGTCGTTGGAATGAAAATGTTCTGCAGTGGAAACGTTTTTTGAATGTTCCGATGTCGTTGGAATGAAAATGTTCTGCAGCGGAAACGTTTTTTCGATGTTCCGATGTCGTTTTGAATGAAAATGTTCTGCAGCGGAAACGTTTTTTGGATGTTCCGATGTCGTTGGAATGAAAATGTTCTGCAGCGGAAACGTTTTTTGAATGTTCCGACGTCGTTGGAATGAAAATGTTCGGCAGCGGAAACGTTTTTTGAATGTTCCGATGTCGTTTTGTATGAAAATGTTCTGCAGCGGAAACGTTTTTTGGATGTTCCGATGTCGTTTTGAATGAAAATGTTCTGCAGCGGAAACGTGTTTTGGATGTTCCGATGTCGTTGGAATGAAAATGTTCTGCAGCGGAAACGTTTTTTGGATGTTCCGATGTCGTTGGAATGAAAATGTTCTGCAGCGGAAACGTTTTTTCGATGTTCCGATGTCGTTGGAATGAAAATGTTCTGCAGCGGAAACATTTTTTGGATGTTCCGATGTCGTTTTGAATGAAAATGTTCTGCAGCGGAAACGTTTTTTGGATGTTCCGATTTCGTTGGAATGAAAATGTTCTGCAGCGGAAACGTTTTTTGGATGTTCCGATGTCGTTGGAATGAAAATGTTCTGCAGCGGAAACGTTTTTTGAATGTTCCGACGTCGTTGGAATGAAAATGTTCGGCAGCGGAAACGTTTTTTGAATGTTCCGATGTCGTTTTGTATGAAAATGTTCTGCAGCGGAAACGTTTGTTGGATGTTCCGATGTCGTTTTGAATGAAAATGTTCTGCAGCGGAAACGTTTTTTGGATGTTCCGATGTCGTTGGAATGAAAATGTTCTGCAGCGGAAACGTTTTTTGGATGTTCCGATGTCGTTGGAATGAAAATGTTCTGCAGCGGAAACGTTTTTTAAATGTTCCGATGACGTTGGAATGAAAATGTTCTGCAGCGGAAACGTTTTTTGGATGTTCCGATGTCGTTGGAATGAAAATGTTCTGCAGTGGAAACGTTTTTTGAATGTTCCGATGTCGTTGGAATGAAAATGTTCTGCAGCGGAAACGTTTTTTGAATGTTCCGACGTCGTTGGAATGAAAATGTTCGGCAGCGGAAACGTTTTTTGAATGTTCCGATGTCGTTTTGTATGAAAATGTTCTGCAGCGGAAACGTGTTTTGGATGTTCCGATGTCGTTGGAATGAAAATGTTCTGCAGCGGAAACGTGTTTTGGATGTTCCGATGTCGTTGGAATGAAAATGTTCTGCAGCGGAAACGTTTTTTCGATGTTCCGATGTCGTTGGAATGAAAATGTTCGGCAGCGGAAACGTTTTTTGGATGTTCCGATGTCGTTGGAATGAAAATGTTCTGCAGTGGAAACGTTTTTTGAATGTTCCGATGTCGTTGGAATGAAAATGTTCTGCAGCGGAAACGTTTTTTGAATGTTCCGACGTCGTTGGAATGAAAATGTTCGGCAGCGGAAACGTTTTTTGGATGTTCCGATGTCGTTTTGAATGAAAATGTTCTGCAGCGGAAACGTGTTTTGGATGTTCCGATGTCGTTGGAATGAAAATGTTCTGCAGCGGAAACGTTTTTTGGATGTTCCGATGTCGTTGGAATGAAAATGTTCTGCAGCGGAAACGTTTTTTGAATGTTCCGACGTCGTTGGAATGAAAATGTTCGGCAGCGGAAACGTTTTTTGGATGTTCCGATGTCGTTTTGAATGAAAATGTTCTGCAGCGGAAACGTGTTTTGGATGTTCCGATGTCGTTGGAATGAAAATGTTCTGCAGCGGAAACGTTTTTTGGATGTTCCGATGTCGTTGGAATGAAAATGTTCTGCAGCGGAAACGTTTTTTCGATGTTCCGATGTCGTTGGAATGAAAATGTTCTGCAGTGGAAACGTTTTTTGAATGTTCCGATGTCGTTGGAATGAAAATGTTCTGCAGCGGAAACGTTTTTTGAATGTTCCGACGTCGTTGGAATGAAAATGTTCGGCAGCGGAAACGTTTTTTGGATGTTCCGATGTCGTTTTGAATGAAAATGTTCTGCAGCGGAAACGTGTTTTGGATGTTCCGATGTCGTTGGAATGAAAATGTTCTGCAGCGGAAACGTTTTTTGGATGTTCCGATGTCGTTGGAATGAAAATGTTCTGCAGCGGAAACGTTTTTTCGATGTTCCGATGTCGTTGGAATGAAAATGTTCTGCAGCGGAAACGTTTTTTGGATGTTCCGATGTCGTTTTGAATGAAAATGTTCTGCAGCGGAAACGTTTTTTGGATGTTCCGATTTCGTTGGAATGAAAATGTTCTGCAGCGGAAACGTGTTTTGGATGTTCCGATGTCGTTGGAATGAAAATGTTCTGCAGCGGAAACGTTTTTTGGATGTTCCGATGTCGTTGGAATGAAAATGTTCTGCAGCGGAAACGTTTTTTGGATGTTCCGATGTCGTTGGAATGAAAATGTTCTGCAGCGGAAACGTTTTTTGGATGTTCCGATGTCGTTGGAATGAAAATGTTCTGCAGCGGAAACGTTTTTTAAATGTTCCGATGACGTTGGAATGAAAATGTTCTGCAGCGGAAACGTTTTTTGGATGTTCCGATGTCGTTGGAATGAAAATGTTCTGCAGTGGAAACGTTTTTTGAATGTTCCGATGTCGTTGGAATGAAAATGTTCTGCAGCGGAAACGTTTTTTCGATGTTCCGATGTCGTTGGAATGAAAATGTTCTGCAGCGGAAACGTTTTTTGGATGTTCCGATGTCGTTTTGAATGAAAATGTTCTGCAGCGGTAACGTTTTTTTGGATGTTCCGATGTCGTTGGAATGAAAATGTTCTGCAGCGGAAACGTTTTTTGAATGTTCCGACGTCGTTGGAATGAAAATGTTCGGCAGCGGAAACGTTTTTTGAATGTTCCGATGTCGTTTTGTATGAAAATGTTCTGCAGCGGAAACGTTTTTTGAATGTTCCGATGTCGTTGGAATGAAAATGTTCTGCAGCGGAAACGTTTTTTGGATGTTCCGATGTCGTTGGAATGAAAATGTTCTGCAGCGGAAACGTTTTTTCGATGTTCCGATGTCGTTGGAATGAAAATGTTCTGCAGCGGAAACGTTTTTTCGATGTTCCGATGTCGTTGGAATGAAAATGTTCTGCAGCGGAAACGTTTTTTGGATGTTCCGATGTCGTTTTGAATGAAAATGTTCTGCAGCGGAAACGTTTTTTGAATGTTCCGACGTCGTTGGAATGAAAATGTTCTGCAGCGGAAACGTTTTTTGGATGTTCCGATGTCGTTGGAATGAAAATGTTCTGCAGCGGAAACGTTTTTTGAATGTTCCGACGTCGTTGGAATGAAAATGTTCGGCAGCGGAAACGTTTTTTGAATGTTCCGATGTCGTTTTGTATGAAAATGTTCTGCAGCGGAAACGTTTTTTGAATGTTCCGATGTCGTTGGAATGAAAATGTTCTGCAGCGGAAACGTTTTTTGGATGTTCCGATGTCGTTGGAATGAAAATGTTCTGCAGCGGAAACGTTTTTTCGATGTTCCGATGTCGTTGGAATGAAAATGTTCTGCAGCGGAAACGTTTTTTCGATGTTCCGATGTCGTTGGAATGAAAATGTTCTGCAGCGGAAACGTTTTTTGGATGTTCCGATGTCGTTTTGAATGAAAATGTTCTGCAGCGGAAACGTTTTTTGGATGTTCCGATGTCGTTTTGAATGAAAATGTTCTGCAGCGGAAACGTTTTTTGGATGTTCCGATGACGTTGGAATGAAAATGTTCTGCAGCGGAAACGTTTTTTGGATGTTCCGATGTCGTTGGAATGAAAATGTTCTGCAGCGGAAACGTTTTTTGAATGTTCCGACGTCGTTGGAATGAAAATGTTCTGCAGTGGAAACGTTTTTTGGATGTTCCGATGTCGTTGGAATGAAAATGTTCTGCAGCGGAAACGTGTTTTGGATGTTCCGATGTCGTTGGAATGAAAATGTTCTGCAGCGGAAACGTTTTTTGGATGTTCCGATGTCGTTGGAATGAAAATGTTCTGCAGCGGAAACGTTTTTTGAATGTTCCGACGTCGTTGGAATGAAAATGTTCGGCAGCGGAAACGTTTTTTGAATGTTCCGATGTCGTTTTGTATGAAAATGTTCTGCAGCGGAAACGTTTTTTGAATGTTCCGATGTCGTTGGAATGAAAATGTTCTGCAGTGGAAACGTTTTTTGGATGTTCCGATGTCATTGGAATGAAACTGTTCTGCAGCGGAAACGTTTTTTGAATGTTTCGACGTCGTTGGAATGAAAATGTTCGGCAGCGGAAACGTTTTTTGGATGTTCCGATGTCGTTGGAATGAAAATGTTCTGCAGCGGAAACGTTTTTTGGATGTTCCGATGTCGTTGGAATGAAAATGTTCTGCAGCGGAAACGTTTTTTGGATGTTCCGATGTCGTTGGAATGAAAATGTTCTGCAGCGGAAACGTTTTTTCGATGTTCCGATGTCGTTGGAATGAAAATGTTCTGCAGCGGAAACGTTTATTCGATGTTCCGATGTCGTTGGAATGAAAATGTTCTGCAGCGGAAACGTTTTTTGGATGTTCCGATGTCGTTTTGAATGAAAATGTTCTGCAGCGGAAACGTTTTTTGGATGTTCCGATGTCGTTGGAATGAAAATGTTCTGCAGCGGAAACGTTTTTTGGATGTTCCGATGTCGTTGGAATGAAAATGTTCTGCAGCGGAAACGTTTTTTGAATGTTCCGACGTCGTTGGAATGAAAATGTTCGGCAGCGGAAACGTTTTTTGAATGTTCCGATGTCGTTTTGTATGAAAATGTTCTGCAGCGGAAACGTTTTTTGAATGTTCCGATGTCGTTGGAATGAAAATGTTCTGCAGCGGAAACGTTTTTTGGATGTTCCGATGTCGTTGGAATGAAAATGTTCTGCAGCGGAAACGTTTTTTCGATGTTCCGATGTCGTTGGAATGAAAATGTTCTGCAGCGGAAACGTTTTTTCGATGTTCCGATGTCGTTGGAATGAAAATGTTCTGCAGCGGAAACGTTTTTTGGATGTTCCGATGTCGTTTTGAATGAAAATGTTCTGCAGCGGAAACGTTTTTTGGATGTTCCGATGACGTTGGAATGAAAATGTTCTGCAGCGGAAACGTTTTTTGAATGTTCCGATGTCGTTTTGTATGAAAATGTTCTGCAGCGGAAACGTTTTTTGAATGTTCCGATGTCGTTGGAATGAAAATGTTCTGCAGTGGAAACGTTTTTTGGATGTTCCGATGTCGTTGGAATGAAAATGTTCTGCAGCGGAAACGTGTTTTGGATGTTCCGATGTCGTTGGAATGAAAATGTTCTGCAGCGGAAACGTTTTTTGGATGTTCCGATGTCGTTGGAATGAAAATGTTCTGCAGCGGAAACGTTTTTTGAATGTTCCGACGTCGTTGGAATGAAAATGTTCGGCAGCGGAAACGTTTTTTGAATGTTCCGATGTCGTTTTGTATGAAAATGTTCTGCAGCGGAAACGTTTTTTGAATGTTCCGATGTCGTTGGAATGAAAATGTTCTGCAGTGGAAACGTTTTTTGGATGTTCCGATGTCATTGGAATGAAAATGTTCTGCAGCGGAAACGTTTTTTGAATGTTCCGATGTCGTTTTGTATGAAAATGTTCTGCAGCGGAAACGTTTTTTGAATGTTCCGATGTCGTTGGAATGAAAATGTTCTGCAGCGGAAACGTTTTTTGGATGTTCCGATGTCGTTGGAATGAAAATGTTCTGCAGCGGAAACGTTTTTTCGATGTTCCGATGTCGTTGGAATGAAAATGTTCTGCAGCGGAAACGTTTTTTCGATGTTCCGATGTCGTTGGAATGAAAATGTTCTGCAGCGGAAACGTTTTTTGGATGTTCCGATGTCGTTTTGAATGAAAATGTTCTGCAGCGGAAACGTGTTTTGGATGTTCCGATGTCGTTGGAATGAAAATGTTCTGCAGCGGAAACGTTTTTTGGATGTTCCGATGTCGTTGGAATGAAAATGTTCTGCAGCGGAAACGTTTTTTGAATGTTCCGACGTCGTTGGAATGAAACTGTTCGGCAGCGGAAACGTTTTTTGAATGTTCCGATGTCGTTTTGTATGAAAATGTTCTGCAGCGGAAACGTTTTTTGGATGTTCCGATGTCGTTGGAATGCAAATGTTCTGCAGCGGAAACGTTTTTTAAATGTTCCGATGACGTTGGAATGAAAATGTTCTGCAGCGGAAACGTTTTTTGGATGTTCCGATGTCGTTGGAATGAAAATGTTCTGCAGCGGAAACGTTTTTTGGATGTTCCGATGTCGTTGGAATGAAAATGTTCTGCAGCGGAAACGTTTTTTGAATGTTCCGACGTCGTTGGAATGAAAATGTTCGGCAGCGGAAACGTTTTTTGAATGTTCCGATGTCGTTTTGTATGAAAATGTTCTGCAGCGGAAACGTTTTTTGAATGTTCCGATGTCGTTGGAATGAAAATGTTCTGCAGTGGAAACGTTTTTTGGATGTTCCGATGTCATTGGAATGAAAATGTTCTGCAGCGGAAACGTTTTTTGAATGTTCCGATGTCGTTTTGTATGAAAATGTTCTGCAGCGGAAACGTTTTTTGAATGTTCCGATGTCGTTGGAATGAAAATGTTCTGCAGCGGAAACGTTTTTTGGATGTTCCGATGTCGTTGGAATGAAAATGTTCTGCAGCGGAAACGTTTTTTGAATGTTCCGACGTCGTTGGAATGAAAATGTTCGGCAGCGGAAACGTTTTTTGAATGCTCCGATGTCATTGGAATGAAAATGTTCTGCAGCGGAAACGTTTTTTGAATGTTCCGATGTCGTTTTGTATGAAAATGTTCTGCAGCGGAAACGTTTTTTGAATGTTCCGATGTCGTTGGAATGAAAATGTTCTGCAGTGGAAACGTTTTTTGAATGTTCCGATGTCGTTTTGTATGAAAATGTTCTGCAGCGGAAACGTTTTTTGAATGTTCCGATGTCGTTGGAATGAAAATGTTCTGCAGTGGAAACGTTTTTTGGATGTTCCGATGTCATTGGAATGAAAATGTTCTGCAGTGGAAACGTTTTTTGGATGTTTCGATGTCGTTGGAATGAAAATGTTCTGCAGCGGAAACGTTTTGTTGATGTTCCAATGTCGTTGGAATGAAAATGTTCTGCAGCGGAAACGTTTTGTGGATGTTCCGATGTCGTTGGAATGAAAATGTTCTGCAGCGGAAACGTTTTTTGGATGTTTCGATGTCGTTGGAAAGAAAATGTTCTGCAGCGGAAACGTTTTTTGGATGTTCCGATGTCGTTGGAAAGAAAATGTTCTGCAGCGGGAACGTTTTGTAGATGTTCCGATGTCGTTGGAATGAAAATGTTCTGCAGCGGAAACGTTTTTTGGATGTTCCGATGTCGTTGGAATGAAAATGTTCTGCAGCGGAAACGTTTTTTGGATGTTCCGATGTCGTTGGAATGAAAATGTTCTGCAGCGGAAACGTTTTTTGGATGTTCCGATGTCGTTGGAATGAAAATGTTCTGCAGCGGAAACGTTTTGTAGATGTTCCGATGTCGTTGGAATGAAAATGTTCTGCAGCAAAAACGTTTTTTGGATGTTCCGATGTCGTTGGGATGAAAATGTTCTGCAGCGGAAACGTTTTTTGGATGTTCCGATGTCGTTGGAAAGAAAATGTTCTGCAGCGGAAACGTTTTTTGGATGTTCCGATGTCGTTGGAATGAAAATGTTCTGCAGCGGAAACGTTTTTTGGATGTTCCGATGTCGTTGGAATGAAAATGTTCTGCAGCGGAAACGTTTTTTGGATGTTCCGATGTCGTTGGAATGAAAATGTTCTGCAGCGGAAACGTTTTGTAGATGTTCCGATGTCGTTGGAATGAAAATGTTCTGCAGCAAAAACGTTTTTTGGATGTTTCGATGTCGTTGGAAAGAAAATGTTCTGCAGCGGAAACGTTTTTTGGATGTTCCGATGTCGTTGGAAAGAAAATGTTCTGCAGCGGAAACGTTTTTTGGATGTTCCGATGTCGTTGGAATGAAAATGTTCTGCAGAGGAAACGTTTTTTGGATGTTCCGATGTCGTTGGAATGAAAATGTTCTGCAGCGGAAACGTTTTGTAGATGTTCCGATGTCGTTGGAATGAAAATGTTCTGCAGCAAAAACGTTTTTTGGATGTTCCGATGTCGTTGGGATGAAAATGTTCTGCAGCGGAAACGTTTTGTGGATGTTTCGATGTCGTTGGAAAGAAAATGTTCTGCAGCGGAAACGTTTTTTGGATGTTCCGATGTCGTTGGAATGAAAATGTTCTGCAGCGGAAACGTTTTTTGGATGTTCCGATGTCGTTGGAATGAAAATGTTCTGCAGCGGAAACGTTTTTTGGATGTTCCGATGTCGTTGGAATGAAAATGTTCTGCAGCGGAAACGTTTTTTGGATGTTCCGATGTCGTTGGAATGAAAATGTTCTGCAGCGGAAACGTTTTGTAGATGTTCCGATGTCGTTGGAATGAAAATGTTCTGCAGCAAAAACGTTTTTTGGATGTTCCGATGTCGTTGGAATGAAAATGTTCTGCAGCGGAAACGTTTTTTGGATGTTCCGATGTCGTTGGAATGAAAATGTTCTGCAGCGGAAACGTTTTTTGAATGTTCCGACGTCGTTGGAATGAAACTGTTCGGCAGCGGAAACGTTTTTTGAATGTTCCGATGTCGTTTTGTATGAAAATGTTCTGCAGCGGAAACGTTTTTTGGATGTTCCGATGTCGTTGGAATGCAAATGTTCTGCAGCGGAAACGTTTTTTAAATGTTCCGATGACGTTGGAATGAAAATGTTCTGCAGCGGAAACGTTTTTTGGATGTTCCGATGTCGTTGGAATGAAAATGTTCTGCAGCGGAAACGTTTTTTGAATGTTCCGATGTCGTTGGAATGAAAATGTTCTGCAGCGGAAACGTTTTTTGAATGTTCCGACGTCGTTGGAATGAAAATGTTCGGCAGCGGAAACGTTTTTTGAATGTTCCGATGTCGTTTTGTATGAAAATGTTCTGCAGCGGAAACGTGTTTTGGATGTTCCGATGTCGTTGGAATGAAAATGTTCTGCAGCGGAAACGTGTTTTGGATGTTCCGATGTCGTTGGAATGAAAATGTTCTGCAGCGGAAACGTTTTTTCGATGTTCCGATGTCGTTGGAATGAAAATGTTCGGCAGCGGAAACGTTTTTTGGATGTTCCGATGTCGTTGGAATGAAAATGTTCTGCAGTGGAAACGTTTTTTGAATGTTCCGATGTCGTTGGAATGAAAATGTTCTGCAGCGGAAACGTTTTTTGAATGTTCCGACGTCGTTGGAATGAAAATGTTCGGCAGCGGAAACGTTTTTTGGATGTTCCGATGTCGTTTTGAATGAAAATGTTCTGCAGCGGAAACGTGTTTTGGATGTTCCGATGTCGTTGGAATGAAAATGTTCTGCAGCGGAAACGTTTTTTGGATGTTCCGATGTCGTTGGAATGAAAATGTTCTGCAGCGGAAACGTTTTTTGAATGTTCCGACGTCGTTGGAATGAAAATGTTCGGCAGCGGAAACGTTTTTTGGATGTTCCGATGTCGTTTTGAATGAAAATGTTCTGCAGCGGAAACGTGTTTTGGATGTTCCGATGTCGTTGGAATGAAAATGTTCTGCAGCGGAAACGTTTTTTGGATGTTCCGATGTCGTTGGAATGAAAATGTTCTGCAGCGGAAACGTTTTTTCGATGTTCCGATGTCGTTGGAATGAAAATGTTCTGCAGTGGAAACGTTTTTTGAATGTTCCGATGTCGTTGGAATGAAAATGTTCTGCAGCGGAAACGTTTTTTGAATGTTCCGACGTCGTTGGAATGAAAATGTTCGGCAGCGGAAACGTTTTTTGGATGTTCCGATGTCGTTTTGAATGAAAATGTTCTGCAGCGGAAACGTGTTTTGGATGTTCCGATGTCGTTGGAATGAAAATGTTCTGCAGCGGAAACGTTTTTTGGATGTTCCGATGTCGTTGGAATGAAAATGTTCTGCAGCGGAAACGTTTTTTCGATGTTCCGATGTCGTTGGAATGAAAATGTTCTGCAGCGGAAACGTTTTTTGGATGTTCCGATGTCGTTTTGAATGAAAATGTTCTGCAGCGGAAACGTTTTTTGGATGTTCCGATTTCGTTGGAATGAAAATGTTCTGCAGCGGAAACGTGTTTTGGATGTTCCGATGTCGTTGGAATGAAAATGTTCTGCAGCGGAAACGTTTTTTGGATGTTCCGATGTCGTTGGAATGAAAATGTTCTGCAGCGGAAACGTTTTTTGGATGTTCCGATGTCGTTGGAATGAAAATGTTCTGCAGCGGAAACGTTTTTTGGATGTTCCGATGTCGTTGGAATGAAAATGTTCTGCAGCGGAAACGTTTTTTAAATGTTCCGATGACGTTGGAATGAAAATGTTCTGCAGCGGAAACGTTTTTTCGATGTTCCGATGTCGTTGGAATGAAAATGTTCTGCAGTGGAAACGTTTTTTGAATGTTCCGATGTCGTTGGAATGAAAATGTTCTGCAGCGGAAACGTTTTTTCGATGTTCCGATGTCGTTGGAATGAAAATGTTCTGCAGCGGAAACGTTTTTTGGATGTTCCGATGTCGTTTTGAATGAAAATGTTCTGCAGCGGTAACGTTTTTTGGATGTTCCGATGTCGTTGGAATGAAAATGTTCTGCAGCGGAAACGTTTTTTGGATGTTCCGATGTCGTTGGAATGAAAATGTTCTGCAGCGGAAACGTTTTTTGAATGTTCCGACGTCGTTGGAATGAAAATGTTCGGCAGCGGAAACGTTTTTTGAATGTTCCGATGTCGTTTTGTATGAAAATGTTCTGCAGCGGAAACGTTTTTTGAATGTTCCGATGTCGTTGGAATGAAAATGTTCTGCAGCGGAAACGTTTTTTGGATGTTCCGATGTCGTTGGAATGAAAATGTTCTGCAGCGGAAACGTTTTTTCGATGTTCCGATGTCGTTGGAATGAAAATGTTCTGCAGCGGAAACGTTTTTTCGATGTTCCGATGTCGTTGGAATGAAAATGTTCTGCAGCG
This sequence comes from Anopheles coustani, assembly GCF_943734705.1. NCBI lineage: Eukaryota > Metazoa > Arthropoda > Insecta > Diptera > Culicidae > Anopheles > Anopheles coustani. The sequence goes on along the minus strand of NW_026525436.1, from coordinate 351,348 downwards.
GAAACGTTTTTTGGATGTTCCGATGTCGTTTTGAATGAAAATGTTCTGCAGCGGAAACGTTTTTTGGATGTTCCGATGTCGTTGGAATGAAAATGTTCTGCAGCGGAAACGTTTTTTGGATGTTCCGATGTCGTTGGAATGAAAATGTTCTGCAGCGGAAACGTTTTTTGAATGTTCCGACGTCGTTGGAATGAAAATGTTCGGCAGCGGAAACGTTTTTTGAATGTTCCGATGTCGTTTTGTATGAAAATGTTCTGCAGCGGAAACGTTTTTTGAATGTTCCGATGTCGTTGGAATGAAAATGTTCTGCAGCGGAAACGTTTTTTGGATGTTCCGATGTCGTTGGAATGAAAATGTTCTGCAGCGGAAACGTTTTTTCGATGTTCCGATGTCGTTGGAATGAAAATGTTCTGCAGCGGAAACGTTTTTTCGATGTTCCGATGTCGTTGGAATGAAAATGTTCTGCAGCGGAAACGTTTTTTGGATGTTCCGATGTCGTTTTGAATGAAAATGTTCTGCAGCGGAAACGTTTTTTGGATGTTCCGATGTCGTTTTGAATGAAAATGTTCTGCAGCGGAAACGTTTTTTGGATGTTCCGATGACGTTGGAATGAAAATGTTCTGCAGCGGAAACGTTTTTTGGATGTTCCGATGTCGTTGGAATGAAAATGTTCTGCAGCGGAAACGTTTTTTGAATGTTCCGACGTCGTTGGAATGAAAATGTTCTGCAGTGGAAACGTTTTTTGGATGTTCCGATGTCGTTGGAATGAAAATGTTCTGCAGCGGAAACGTGTTTTGGATGTTCCGATGTCGTTGGAATGAAAATGTTCTGCAGCGGAAACGTTTTTTGGATGTTCCGATGTCGTTGGAATGAAAATGTTCTGCAGCGGAAACGTTTTTTGAATGTTCCGACGTCGTTGGAATGAAAATGTTCGGCAGCGGAAACGTTTTTTGAATGTTCCGATGTCGTTTTGTATGAAAATGTTCTGCAGCGGAAACGTTTTTTGAATGTTCCGATGTCGTTGGAATGAAAATGTTCTGCAGTGGAAACGTTTTTTGGATGTTCCGATGTCATTGGAATGAAAATGTTCTGCAGCGGAAACGTTTTTTGAATGTTTCGACGTCGTTGGAATGAAAATGTTCGGCAGCGGAAACGTTTTTTGGATGTTCCGATGTCGTTGGAATGAAAATGTTCTGCAGCGGAAACGTTTTTTGGATGTTCCGATGTCGTTGGAATGAAAATGTTCTGCAGCGGAAACGTTTTTTGGATGTTCCGATGTCGTTGGAATGAAAATGTTCTGCAGCGGAAACGTTTTTTCGATGTTCCGATGTCGTTGGAATGAAAATGTTCTGCAGCGGAAACGTTTTTTCGATGTTCCGATGTCGTTGGAATGAAAATGTTCTGCAGCGGAAACGTTTTTTGGATGTTCCGATGTCGTTTTGAATGAAAATGTTCTGCAGCGGAAACGTTTTTTGGATGTTCCGATGTCGTTGGAATGAAAATGTTCTGCAGCGGAAACGTTTTTTGGATGTTCCGATGTCGTTGGAATGAAAATGTTCTGCAGCGGAAACGTTTTTTGAATGTTCCGACGTCGTTGGAATGAAAATGTTCGGCAGCGGAAACGTTTTTTGAATGTTCCGATGTCGTTTTGTATGAAAATGTTCTGCAGCGGAAACGTTTTTTGAATGTTCCGATGTCGTTGGAATGAAAATGTTCTGCAGCGGAAACGTTTTTTGGATGTTCCGATGTCGTTGGAATGAAAATGTTCTGCAGCGGAAACGTTTTTTCGATGTTCCGATGTCGTTGGAATGAAAATGTTCTGCAGCGGAAACGTTTTTTCGATGTTCCGATGTCGTTGGAATGAAAATGTTCTGCAGCGGAAACGTTTTTTGGATGTTCCGATGTCGTTTTGAATGAAAATGTTCTGCAGCGGAAACGTTTTTTGGATGTTCCGATGACGTTGGAATGAAAATGTTCTGCAGCGGAAACGTTTTTTGAATGTTCCGATGTCGTTTTGTATGAAAATGTTCTGCAGCGGAAACGTTTTTTGAATGTTCCGATGTCGTTGGAATGAAAATGTTCTGCAGTGGAAACGTTTTTTGGATGTTCCGATGTCGTTGGAATGAAAATGTTCTGCAGCGGAAACGTGTTTTGGATGTTCCGATGTCGTTGGAATGAAAATGTTCTGCAGCGGAAACGTTTTTTGGATGTTCCGATGTCGTTGGAATGAAAATGTTCTGCAGCGGAAACGTTTTTTGAATGTTCCGACGTCGTTGGAATGAAAATGTTCGGCAGCGGAAACGTTTTTTGAATGTTCCGATGTCGTTTTGTATGAAAATGTTCTGCAGCGGAAACGTTTTTTGAATGTTCCGATGTCGTTGGAATGAAAATGTTCTGCAGTGGAAACGTTTTTTGGATGTTCCGATGTCATTGGAATGAAAATGTTCTGCAGCGGAAACGTTTTTTGAATGTTCCGATGTCGTTTTGTATGAAAATGTTCTGCAGCGGAAACGTTTTTTGAATGTTCCGATGTCGTTGGAATGAAAATGTTCTGCAGCGGAAACGTTTTTTGGATGTTCCGATGTCGTTGGAATGAAAATGTTCTGCAGCGGAAACGTTTTTTCGATGTTCCGATGTCGTTGGAATGAAAATGTTCTGCAGCGGAAACGTTTTTTCGATGTTCCGATGTCGTTGGAATGAAAATGTTCTGCAGCGGAAACGTTTTTTGGATGTTCCGATGTCGTTTTGAATGAAAATGTTCTGCAGCGGAAACGTGTTTTGGATGTTCCGATGTCGTTGGAATGAAAATGTTCTGCAGCGGAAACGTTTTTTGGATGTTCCGATGTCGTTGGAATGAAAATGTTCTGCAGCGGAAACGTTTTTTTAATGTTCCGACGTCGTTGGAATGAAACTGTTCGGCAGCGGAAACGTTTTTTGAATGTTCCGATGTCGTTTTGTATGAAAATGTTCTGCAGCGGAAACGTTTTTTGGATGTTCCGATGTCGTTGGAATGCAAATGTTCTGCAGCGGAAACGTTTTTTAAATGTTCCGATGACGTTGGAATGAAAATGTTCTGCAGCGGAAACGTTTTTTGGATGTTCCGATGTCGTTGGAATGAAAATGTTCTGCAGCGGAAACGTTTTTTGGATGTTCCGATGTCGTTGGAATGAAAATGTTCTGCAGCGGAAACGTTTTTTGAATGTTCCGACGTCGTTGGAATGAAAATGTTCGGCAGCGGAAACGTTTTTTGAATGTTCCGATGTCGTTTTGTATGAAAATGTTCTGCAGCGGAAACGTTTTTTGAATGTTCCGATGTCGTTGGAATGAAAATGTTCTGCAGTGGAAACGTTTTTTGGATGTTCCGATGTCATTGGAATGAAAATGTTCTGCAGCGGAAACGTTTTTTGAATGTTCCGATGTCGTTTTGTATGAAAATGTTCTGCAGCGGAAACGTTTTTTGAATGTTCCGATGTCGTTGGAATGAAAATGTTCTGCAGCGGAAACGTTTTTTGGATGTTCCGATGTCGTTGGAATGAAAATGTTCTGCAGCGGAAACGTTTTTTGAATGTTCCGACGTCGTTGGAATGAAAATGTTCGGCAGCGGAAACGTTTTTTGAATGCTCCGATGTCATTGGAATGAAAATGTTCTGCAGCGGAAACGTTTTTTGAATGTTCCGATGTCGTTTTGTATGAAAATGTTCTGCAGCGGAAACGTTTTTTGAATGTTCCGATGTCGTTGGAATGAAAATGTTCTGCAGTGGAAACGTTTTTTGAATGTTCCGATGTCGTTTTGTATGAAAATGTTCTGCAGCGGAAACGTTTTTTGAATGTTCCGATGTCGTTGGAATGAAAATGTTCTGCAGTGGAAACGTTTTTTGGATGTTCCGATGTCATTGGAATGAAAATGTTCTGCAGTGGAAACGTTTTTTGGATGTTTCGATGTCGTTGGAATGAAAATGTTCTGCAGCGGAAACGTTTTGTTGATGTTCCAATGTCGTTGGAATGAAAATGTTCTGCCGCGGAAACGTTTTGTGGATGTTCCGATGTCGTTGGAATGAAAATGTTCTGCAGCGGAAACGTTTTTTGGATGTTTCGATGTCGTTGGAAAGAAAATGTTCTGCAGCGGAAACGTTTTTTGGATGTTCCGATGTCGTTGGAAAGAAAATGTTCTGCAGCGGGAACGTTTTGTAGATGTTCCGATGTCGTTGGAATGAAAATGTTCTGCAGCGGAAACGTTTTTTGGATGTTCCGATGTCGTTGGAATGAAAATGTTCTGCAGCGGAAACGTTTTTTGGATGTTCCGATGTCGTTGGAATGAAAATGTTCTGCAGCGGAAACGTTTTTTGGATGTTCCGATGTCGTTGGAATGAAAATGTTCTGCAGCGGAAACGTTTTGTAGATGTTCCGATGTCGTTGGAATGAAAATGTTCTGCAGCAAAAACGTTTTTTGGATGTTCCGATGTCGTTGGGATGAAAATGTTCTGCAGCGGAAACGTTTTTTGGATGTTCCGATGTCGTTGGAAAGAAAATGTTCTGCAGCGGAAACGTTTTTTGGATGTTCCGATGTCGTTGGAATGAAAATGTTCTGCAGCGGAAACGTTTTTTGGATGTTCCGATGTCGTTGGAATGAAAATGTTCTGCAGCGGAAACGTTTTTTGGATGTTCCGATGTCGTTGGAATGAAAATGTTCTGCAGCGGAAACGTTTTGTAGATGTTCCGATGTCGTTGGAATGAAAATGTTCTGCAGCAAAAACGTTTTTTGGATGTTTCGATGTCGTTGGAAAGAAAATGTTCTGCAGCGGAAACGTTTTTTGGATGTTCCGATGTCGTTGGAAAGAAAATGTTCTGCAGCGGAAACGTTTTTTGGATGTTCCGATGTCGTTGGAATGAAAATGTTCTGCAGAGGAAACGTTTTTTGGATGTTCCGATGTCGTTGGAATGAAAATGTTCTGCAGCGGAAACGTTTTGTAGATGTTCCGATGTCGTTGGAATGAAAATGTTCTGCAGCAAAAACGTTTTTTGGATGTTCCGATGTCGTTGGGATGAAAATGTTCTGCAGCGGAAACGTTTTGTGGATGTTTCGATGTCGTTGGAAAGAAAATGTTCTGCAGCGGAAACGTTTTTTGGATGTTCCGATGTCGTTGGAATGAAAATGTTCTGCAGCGGAAACGTTTTTTGGATGTTCCGATGTCGTTGGAATGAAAATGTTCTGCAGCGGAAACGTTTTTTGGATGTTCCGATGTCGTTGGAATGAAAATGTTCTGCAGCGGAAACGTTTTTTGGATGTTCCGATGTCGTTGGAATGAAAATGTTCTGCAGCGGAAACGTTTTGTAGATGTTCCGATGTCGTTGGAATGAAAATGTTCTGCAGCAAAAACGTTTTTTGGATGTTCCGATGTCGTTGGGATGAAAATGTTCTGCAGCGGAAACGTTTTGTGGATGTTTCGATGTCGTTGGAATGAAAATGTTCTGCAGCGGAAACGTTTTTTGGATGTTCCGATGTCGTTGGAATGAAAATGTTCTGCAGCGGAAACGTTTTGTAGATGTTCCGATGTCGTTGGAATGAAAATGTTCTGCAGCGGAAACGTTTTTTGGATGTTCCGATGTCGTTGGAAAGAAAATGTTCTGCAGCGGAAACGTTTTTTGGATGTTCCGATGTCGTTGGAAAGAAAATGTTCTGCAGCGGAAACGTTTTTTGGATGTTCCGATGTCGTTGGAATGAAAATGTTCTGCAGCGGAAACGTTTTTTGGATGTTCCGATGTCGTTGGAATGAAAATGTTCTGCAGCGGAAACGTTTTTTGGATGTTCCGATGTCGTTGGAATGAAAATGTTCTGCAGCGGAAACGTTTTTTGGATGTTCCGATGTCGTTGGAATGAAAATGTTCTGCAGCGGAAACGTTTTGTAGATGTTCCGATGTCGTTGGAATGAAAATGTTCTGCAGCAAAAACGTTTTTTGGATGTTCCGATGTCGTTGGGATGAAAATGTTCTGCAGCGGAAACGTTTTGTGGATGTTTCGATGTCGTTGGAAAGAAAATGTTCTGCAGCGGAAACGTTTTTTGGATGTTCCGATGTCGTTGGAATGAAAATGTTCTGCAGCGGAAACGTTTTGTAGATGTTCCGATGTCGTTGGAATGAAAATGTTCTGCAGCGGAAACGTTTTTTGGATGTTCCGATGTCGTTGGAAAGAAAATGTTCTGCAGCGGAAACGTTTTGTAGATGTTCCGATGTCGTTGGAATGAAAATGTTCTGCAGCGGAAACGTTATGTAGATGTTCCGATGTCGTTGGGATGAAAATGTTCTGCAGCGGAAACGTTTTTTGGATGATCCGATGTCGTTGGAATGAAAATGTTCTGCAGCGGAAACGTTTTTTGGATGTTCCGATGTCGTTGGAATGAAAATGTTCTGCAGCGGAAACGTTTTGTTGATGTTCCGATGTCGTTGGGATGAAAATGTTCTGCAGCGGAAACGTTTTTTGGATGATCCGATGTCGTTGGAATGAAAATGTTCTGCAGCGGAAACGTTTTTTGGATGTTCCGATGTCGTTGGAATGAAAATGTTCTGCAGCGGAAACGTTTTTTGGATGTTCCGATGTCGTTGGAATGAAAATGTTCTGCAGCGGAAACGTTTTTTGGATGTTCCGATGTCGTTGGAATGAAAATGTTCTGCAGCGGAAACGTTTTGTAGATGTTCCGATGTCGTTGGAATGAAAATGTTCTGCAGCAAAAACGTTTTTTGGATGTTCCGATGTCGTTGGGATGAAAATGTTCTGCAGCGGAAACGTTTTGTGGATGTTTCGATGTCGTTGGAAAGAAAATGTTCTGCAGCGGAAACGTTTTTTGGATGTTCCGATGTCGTTGGAATGAAAATGTTCTGCAGCGGAAACGTTTTGTAGATGTTCCGATGTCGTTGGAATGAAAATGTTCTGCAGCAAAAACGTTTTTTGGATGTTCCGATGTCGTTGGGATGAAAATGTTCTGCAGCGGAAACGTTTTGTGGATGTTTCGATGTCGTTGGAAAGAAAATGTTCTGCAGCGGAAACGTTTTTTGGATGTTCCGATGTCGTTGGAATGAAAATGTTCTGCAGCGGAAACGTTTTTTGGATGTTCCGATGTCGTTGGAAAGAAAATGTTCTGCAGCGGAAACGTTTTTTGGATGTTCCGATGTCGTTGGAATGAAAATGTTCTGCAGCGGAAACGTTTTGTTGATGTTCCGATGTCGTTGGGATGAAAATGTTCTGCAGCGGAAACGTTTTTTGGATGTTCCGATGTCGTTGGAATGAAAATGTTCTGCAGCGGAAACGTTTTTTGGATGTTCCGATGTCGTTGGAATGAAAATGTTCTGCAGCGGAAACGTTTTTTGGATGTTCCGATGTCGTTGGAATGAAAATGTTCTGCAGCGGAAACGTTTTTTGGATGTTCCGATGTCGTTGGAATGAAAATGTTCTGCAGCGGAAACGGTTTTTGGATATTCCGATGTCGTTGGAATGAAAATGTTCTGCAGCGGAAACGTTTTGTAGATGTTCCGATGTCGTTGGGATGAAAATGTTCTGCAGCGGAAACGTTTTGTGGATGATCCGATGTCGTTGGAATGAAAATGTTCTGCAGCGGAAACGTTTTTTGGATGTTCCGATGTCGTTGGAATGAAAATGTTCTGCAGCAAAAACGTTTTTTGGATGTTCCGATGTCGTTGGGATGAAAATGTTCTGCAGCGGAAACGTTTTTTGGATGTTCCGATGTCGTTGGAATGAAAATGTTCAGCAGCAAAAACGTTTTTTGGATGTTCCGATGTCGTTGGGATGAAAATGTTCTGCAGCGGAAACGTTTTTTGGATGTTTCGATGTCGTTGGAAAGAAAATATTCTGCAGCGGAAACGTTTTTTGGATGTTCCGATGTCGTTGGAATGAAAATGTTCTGCAGCGGAAACGTTTTTTGGATGTTCCGATGTCGTTGGAATGAAAATGTTCTGCAGCGGAAACGTTTTGTAGATGTTCCGATGTCGTTGGAATGAAAATGTTCTGCAGCAAAAACGTTTTTTGGATGTTCCGATGTCGTTGGGATGAAAATGTTCTGCAGCGGAAACGTTTTTTGGATGTTCCGATGTCGTTGGGATGAAAATGTTCTGCAGCGGAAACGTTTTTTGGATGATCCGATGTCGTTGGAATGAAAATGTTCTGCAGCGGAAACGTTTTGTTGATGTTCCAATGTCGTTGGAATGAAAATGTTCTGCAGCAAAAACGTTTTTTGGATGTTCCGATGTCGTTGGGATGAAAATGTTCTGCAGCGGAAACGTTTTGTAGATGTTCCGATGTCGTTGGGATGAAAATGTTCTGCAGCGGAAACGTTTTGTGGATGATCCGATGTCGTTGGAATGAAAATGTTCTGCAGCGGAAACGTTTTTTGGATGTTCCGATGTCGTTGGAATGAAAATGTTCTGCAGCGGAAACGTTTTTTGGATGTTCCGATGTCGTTGGAATGAAAATGTTCTGCAGCGGAAACGTTTTTTGGATGTTCCGATGTCGTTGGAATGAAAATGTTCTGCAGCGGAAACGTTTTTTGGATGTTCCGATGTCGTTGGAATGAAAATGTTCTGCAGCGGAAACGTTTTGTAGATGTTCCGATGTCGTTGGGATGAAAATGTTCTGCAGCGGAAACGTTTTGTGGATGATCCGATGTCGTTGGAATGAAAATGTTCTGCAGCGGAAACCTTTTTTGGATGTTCCGATGTCGTTGGAATGAAAATGTTCTGCAGCAAAAACGTTTTTTGGATGTTCCGATGTCGTTGGGATGAAAATGTTCTGCAGCGGAAACGTTTTGTAGATGTTGCGATGTCGTTGGAATGAAAATGTTCTGCAGCGGAAACGTTTTGTAGATGTTCCGATGTCGTTGGAATGAAAATGTTCTGCAGCAAAAACGTTTTTTGGTTGTTCCGATGTCGTTGGGATGAAAATGTTCTGCAGCGGAAACGTTTTGTGGATGTTTCGATGTCGTTGGAAAGAAAATGTTCTGCAGCGGAAACGTTTTTTGGATGTTCCGATGTCGTTGGAATGAAAATGTTCTGCAGCGGAAACGTTTTGTGGATGTTCCGATGTCGTTGGAATGAAAATGTTCTGCAGCGGAAACGTTTTTTGGATGTTCCGATGTCGTTGGAATGAAAATGTTCTGCAGCGGAAACGTTTTTTGGATGTTCCGATGTCGTTGGAATGAAAATGTTCTGCAGCGGAAACGTTTTTTGGATGTTCCGATGTCGTTGGAATGAAAATGTTCTGCAGCGGAAACGTTTTGTAGATGTTCCGATGTCGTTGGAATGAAAATGTTCTGCAGCAAAAACGTTTTTTGGATGTTCCGATGTCGTTGGGATGAAAATGTTCTGCAGCGGAAACGTTTTTTGGATGATCCGATGTCGTTGGAATGAAAATGTTCTGCAGCGGAAACGTTTTTTGGATGTTCCGATGTCGTTGGAATGAAAATGTTCTGCAGCGGAAACGTTTTGTTGATGTTCCAATGTCGTTGGAATGAAAATGTTCTGCAGCAAAAACGTTTTTTGGATGTTCCGATGTCGTTGGGATGAAAATGTTCTGCAGCGGAAACGTTTTGTAGATGTTCCGATGTCGTTGGAATGAAAATGTTCTGCAGCGGAAACGTTTTGTGGATGTTCCGATGTCGTTGGAATGAAAATGTTCTGCAGCGGAAACGTTTTTTGGATGTTCCGATGTCGTTGGGATGAAAAAGTTCTGCAGCGGAAACGTTTTTTGGATGATCCGATGTCGTTGGAATGAAAATGTTCTGCAGCGGAAACGTTTTTTGGATGTTCCGATGTCGTTGGAATGAAAATGTTCTGCAGCGGAAACGTTTTTTGGATGTTCCGATGTCGTTGGAATGAAAATGTTCTGCAGCGGAAACGTTTTTTGGATGTTCCGATGTCGTTGGAATGAAAATGTTCTGCAGCGGAAACGTTTTTTGGATGTTCCGATGTCGTTGGAATGAAAATGTTCTGCAGCGGAAACGTTTTGTAGATGTTCCGATGTCGTTGGAATGAAAATGTTCTGCAGCGGAAACGTTTTGTAGATGTTGCGATGTCGTTGGAATGAAAATGTTCTGCAGCGGAAACGTTTTGTAGATGTTCCGATGTCGTTGGGATGAAAATGTTCTGCAGCGGAAACGTTTTGTGGATGTTCCGATGTCGTTGGAATGAAAATGTTCTGCAGCGGAAACGTTTTGTAGATGTTCCGATGTCGTTGGAATGAAAATGTTCTGCAGCGGAAACGTTTTGTAGATGTTCCGATGTCGTTGGAATGAAAATGTTCTGCAGCGGAAACGTTTTGTGGATGTTTCGATGTCGTTGGAAAGAAAATATTCTGCAGCGGAAACGTTTTTTGGATGTTCCGATGTCGTTGGAATGAAAATGTTCTGCAGCGGAAACGTTTTGTAGATGTTGCGATGTCGTTGGAATGAAAATGTTCTGCAGCGGAAACGTTTTGTAGATGTTCCGATGTCGTTGGAATGAAAATGTTCTGCAGCAAAAACGTTTTTTGGATGATCCGATGTCGTTGGAATGAAAATGTTCTGCAGCGGAAACGTTTTTTGGATGTTCCGATGTCGTTGGGATGAAAATGTTCTGCAGCGGAAACGTTTTTTGGATGTTCCGATGTCGTTGGAATGAAAATGTTCTGCAGCGGAAACGTTTTGTAGATGTTCCGATGTCGTTGGAATGAAAATGTTCAGCAGCAAAAACGTTTTTTGGATGTTCCGATGTCGTTGGGATGAAAATGTTCTGCAGCGGAAACGTTTTGTGGATGTTTCGATGTCGTTGGAAAGAAAATATTCTACAGCGGAAACGTTTTTTGGATGTTCCGATGTCGTTGGAATGAAAATGTTCTGCAGCGGAAACGTTTTGTAGATGTTGCGATGTCGTTGGAATGAAAATGTTCTGCAGCGGAAACGTTTTGTAGATGTTCCGATGTCGTTGGAATGAAAATGTTCAGCAGCAAAAACGTTTTTTGGATGTTCCGATGTCGTTGGGATGAAAATGTTCTGCAGCGGAAACGTTTTTTGGATGTTCCGATGTCGTTGGGATGAAAATGTTCTGCAGCGGAAACGTTTTTTGGATGATCCGATGTCGTTGGAATGAAAATGTTCTGCAGCGGAAACGTTTTTTGGATGTTCCGATGTCGTTGGAATGAAAATGTTCTGCAGCGGAAACGTTTTTTGGATGTTCCGATGTCGTTGGAATGAAAATGTTCTGCAGCGGAAACGTTTTTTGGATGTTCCGATGTCGTTGGAATGAAAATGTTCTGCAGCAAAAACGTTTTTTGGATGTTCCGATGTCGTTGGGATGAAAATGTTCTGCAGCGGAAACGTTTTGTGGATGTTCCGATGTCGTTGGAATGAAAATGTTCTGCAGCGGAAACGTTTTGTAGATGTTCCGATGTCGTTGGAATGAAAATGTTCTGCAGCGGAAACGTTTTGTAGATGTTCCGATGTCGTTGGAATGAAAATGTTCTGCAGCGGAAACGTTTTTTGGATGTTCCGATGTCGTTGGAATGAAAATGTTCTGCAGCGGAAACGTTTTTTGGATGTTCCGATGTCGTTGGAATGAAAATGTTCTGCAGCGGAAACGTTTTTTGGATGTTCCGATGTCGTTGTAATGAAAATGTTCTGCAGCGGAAACGTTTTTTGGATGTTCCGATGTCGTTGGAATGAAAATGTTCTGCAGCGGAAACGTTTTGTAGATGTTCCGATGTCGTTGGGATGAAAATGTTCTGCAGCGGAAACGTTTTGTGGATGATCCGATGTCGTTGGAATGAAAATGTTCTGCAGCGGAAACGTTTTTTGGATGTTCCGATGTCGTTGGGATGAAAATGTTCTGCAGCGGAAACGTTTTTTGGATGTTCCGATGTCGTTGGAATGAAAATGTTCTGCAGCGGAAACGTTTTTTGGATGTTCCGATGTCGTTGGAATGAAAATGTTCAGCAGCAAAAACGTTTTTTGGATGTTCCGATGTCGTTGGGATGAAAATGTTCTGCAGCGGAAACGTTTTGTAGATGTTCCGATGTCGTTGGAATGAAAATGTTCTGCAGCGGAAACGTTTTTTGGATGTTCCGATGTCGTTGGAATGAAAATGTTCTGCAGCGGAAACGTTTTTTGGATGTTCCGATGTCGTTGGAATGAAAATGTTCTGCAGCGGAAACGTTTTTTGGATGTTCCGATGTCGTTGGAATGAAAATGTTCTGCAGCGGAAACGTTTTTTGGATGTTCCGATGTCGTTGGAATGAAAATGTTCTGCAGCGGAAACGTTTTGTAGATGTTCCGATGTCGTTGGGATGAAAATGTTCTGCAGCGGAAACGTTTTGTGGATGATCCGATGTCGTTGGAATGAAAATGTTCTGCAGCGGAAACGTTTTTTGGATGTTCCGATGTCGTTGGGATGAAAATGTTCTGCAGCGGAAACGTTTTTTGGATGTTCCGATGTCGTTGGAATGAAAATGTTCTGCAGCGGAAACGTTTTGTAGATGTTCCGATGTCGTTGGAATGAAAATGTTCAGCAGCAAAAACGTTTTTTGGATGTTCCGATGTCGTTGGGATGAAAATGTTCTGCAGCGGAAACGTTTTGTGGATGTTTCGATGTCGTTGGAAAGAAAATATTCTGCAGCGGAAACGTTTTTTGGATGTTCCGATGTCGTTGGAATGAAAATGTTCTGCAGCGGAAACGTTTTGTAGATGTTCCGATGTCGTTGGAATGAAAATGTTCTGCAGCAAAAACGTTTTTTGGATGTTCCGATGTCGTTGGGATGAAAATGTTCTGCAGCGGAAACGTTTTGTGGATGTTTCGATGTCGTTGGAAAGAAAATGTTCTGCAGCGGAAACGTTTTTTGGATGTTCCGATGTCGTTGGAATGAAAATGTTCTGCAGCGGAAACGTTTTGTAGATGTTCCGATGTCGTTGGGATGAAAATGTTCTGCAGCGGAAACGTTTTGTGGATGATCCGATGTCGTTGGAATGAAAATGTTCTGCAGCGGAAACGTTTTTTGGATGTTCCGATGTCGTTGGGATGAAAATGTTCTGCAGCGGAAACGTTTTTTGGATGTTCCGATGTCGTTGGGATGAAAATGTTCTGCAGCGGAAACGTTTTTTGGATGTTCCGATGTCGTTGGAATGAAAATGTTCTGCAGCGGAAACGTTTTGTAGATGTTCCGATGTCGTTGGAATGAAAATGTTCTGCAGCGGAAACGTTTTGTAGATGTTGCGATGTCGTTGGAATGAAAATGTTCTGCAGCGGAAACGTTTTGTAGATGTTCCGATGTCGTTGGAATGAAAATGTTCTGCAGCAAAAACGTTTTTTGGATGTTCCGATGTCGTTGGGATGAAAATGTTCTGCAGCGGAAACGTTTTGTGGATGTTTCGATGTCGTTGGAAAGAAAATGTTCTGCAGCGGAAACGTTTTTTGGATGTTCCGATGTCGTTGGAATGAAAATGTTCTGCAGCGGAAACGTTTTTTGGATGTTCCGATGTCGTTGGAATGAAAATGTTCTGCAGCGGAAACGTTTTGTAGATGTTCCGATGTCGTTGGAATGAAAATGTTCTGCAGCAAAAACGTTTTTTGGATGTTCCGATGTCGTTGGGATGAAAATGTTCTGCAGCGGAAACGTTTTTTGGATGATCCGATGTCGTTGGAATGAAAATGTTCTGCAGCGGAAACGTTTTGTTGATGTTCCAATGTCGTTGGAATGAAAATGTTCTGCAGCAAAAACGTTTTTTGGATGTTCCGATGTCGTTGGGATGAAAATGTTCTGCAGCGGAAACATTTTGTAGATGTTCCGATGTCGTTGGAATGAAAATGTTCTGCAGCGGAAACGTTTTGTGGATGTTCCGATGTCGTTGGAATTAAAATGTTCTGCAGCGGAAACGTTTTTTGGATGTTCCGATGTCGTTGGAATGAAAATGTTCTGCAGCGGAAACGTTTTTTGGATGTTCCGATGTCGTTGGAATGAAAATGTTCTGCAGCGGAAACGTTTTTTGGATGTTCCGATGTCGTTGGAATGAAAATGTTCTGCAGCGGAAACGTTTTGTAGATGTTCCGATGTCGTTGGGATGAAAATGTTCTGCAGCGGAAACGTTTTGTGGATGATCCGATGTCGTTGGAATGAAAATGTTCTGCAGCGGAAACGTTTTTTGGATGTTCCGATGTCGTTGGGATGAAAATGTTCTGCAGCGGAAACGTTTTTTGGATGTTCCGATGTCGTTGGAATGAAAATGTTCTGCAGCGGAAACGTTTTGTAGATGTTCCGATGTCGTTGGAATGAAAATGTTCAGCAGCAAAAACGTTTTTTGGATGTTCCGATGTCGTTGGGATGAAAATGTTCTGCAGCGGAAACGTTTTGTGGATGTTTCGATGTCGTTGGAAAGAAAATATTCTGCAGCGGAAACGTTTTTTGGATGTTCCGATGTCGTTGGAATGAAAATGTTCTGCAGCGGAAACGTTTTGTAGATGTTCCGATGTCGTTGGAATGAAAATGTTCTGCAGCAAAAACGTTTTTTGGATGTTCCGATGTCGTTGGGATGAAAATGTTCTGCAGCGGAAACGTTTTGTGGATGTTTCGATGTCGTTGGAATGAAAATGTTCTGCAGCGGAAACGTTTTTTGGATGTTCCGATGTCGTTGGAATGAAAATGTTCTGCAGCGGAAACGTTTTGTAGATGTTCCGATGTCGTTGGGATGAAAATGTTCTGCAGCGGAAACGTTTTGTGGATGATCCGATGTCGTTGGAATGAAAATGTTCTGCAGCGGAAACGTTTTTTGGATGTTCCGATGTCGTTGGGATGAAAATGTTCTGCAGCGGAAACGTTTTTTGGATGTTCCGATGTCGTTGGGATGAAAATGTTCTGCAGCGGAAACGTTTTTTGGATGTTCCGATGTCGTTGGAATGAAAATGTTCTGCAGCGGAAACGTTTTGTAGATGTTCCGATGTCGTTGGAATGAAAATGTTCTGCAGCGGAAACGTTTTGTAGATGTTGCGATGTCGTTAGAATGAAAATGTTCTGCAGCGGAAACGTTTTGTAGATGTTCCGATGTCGTTGGAATGAAAATGTTCTGCAGCAAAAACGTTTTTTGGATGTTCCGATGTCGTTGGGATGAAAATGTTCTGCAGCGGAAACGTTTTGTGGATGTTTCGATGTCGTTGGAAAGAAAATGTTCTGCAGCGGAAACGTTTTTTGGATGTTCCGATGTCGTTGGAATGAAAATGTTCTGCAGCGGAAACGTTTTTTGGATGTTCCGATGTCGTTGGAATGAAAATGTTCTGCAGCGGAAACGTTTTGTAGATGTTCCGATGTCGTTGGAATGAAAATGTTCTGCAGCAAAAACGTTTTTTGGATGTTCCGATGTCGTTGGGATGAAAATGTTCTGCAGCGGAAACGTTTTTTGGATGATCCGATGTCGTTGGAATGAAAATGTTCTGCAGCGGAAACGTTTTTTGGATGTTCCGATGTCGTTGGAATGAAAATGTTCTGCAGCGGAAACGTTTTGTTGATGTTCCGATGTCGTTGGGATGAAAATGTTCTGCAGCAAAAACGTTTTTTGGATGTTCCGATGTCGTTGGAATGAAAATGTTCTGCAGCAAAAACGTTTTTTGGATGTTCCGATGTCGTTGGGATGAAAATGTTCTGCAGCGGAAACATTTTGTAGATGTTCCGATGTCGTTGGAATGAAAATGTTCTGCAGCGGAAACGTTTTGTGGATGTTCCGATGTCGTTGGAATGAAAATGTTCTGCAGCAAAAACGTTTTTTGGATGTTCCGATGTCGTTGGAATGAAAATGTTCTGCAGCGGAAACGTTTTTTGGATGTTCCGATGTCGTTGGGATGAAAATGTTCTGCAGCGGAAACGTTTTTTGGATGATCCGATGTCGTTGGAATGAAAATGTTCTGCAGCGGAAACGTTTTTTGGATGTTCCGATGTCGTTGGAATGAAAATGTTCTGCAGCGGAAACGTTTTTTGGATGTTCCGATGTCGTTGGAATGAAAATGTTCTGCAGCGGAAACGTTTTGTAGATGTTCCGATGTCGTTGGGATGAAAATGTTCTGCAGCGGAAACGTTTTGTGGATGTTTCGATGTCGTTGGAAAGAAAATATTCTGCAGCGGAAACGTTTTTTGGATGTTCCGATGTCGTTGGAATGAAAATGTTCTGCAGCGGAAACGTTTTGTAGATGTTGCGATGTCGTTGGAATGAAAATGTTCTGCAGCGGAAACGTTTTGTAGATGTTCCGATGTCGTTGGAATGAAAATGTTCTGCAGCAAAAACGTTTTTTGGATGTTCCGATGTCGTTGGAATGGAAATGTTCTGCAGCGGAAACGTTTTGTGGATGTTTCGATGTCGTTGGAAAGAAAATGTTCTGCAGCGGAAACGTTTTGTGGATGTTTCGATGTCGTTGGAAAGAAAATATTCTGCAGCGGAAACGTTTTTTGGATGATCCGATGTCGTTGGAATGAAAATGTTCTGCAGCGGAAACGTTTTTTGGATGTTCCGATGTCGTTGGGATGAAAATGTTCTGCAGCGGAAACGTTTTTTGGATGATCCGATGTCGTTGGAATGAAAATGTTCTGCAGCGGAAACGTTTTTTGGATGTTCCGATGTCGTTGGAATGAAAATGTTCTGCAGCGGAAACGTTTTTTGGATGTTCCGATGTCGTTGGAATGAAAATGTTCTGCAGCGGAAACGTTTTGTAGATGTTGCGATGTCGTTGGAATGAAAATGTTCTGCAGCAAAAACGTTTTTTGGATGTTCCGATGTCGTTGGGATGAAAATGTTCTGCAGCGGAAACGTTTTGTAGATGTTCCGATGTCGTTGGAATGAAAATGTTCTGCAGCAAAAACGTTTTTTGGATGTTCCGATGTCGTTGGAATGAAAATGTTCTGCAGCGGAAACGTTTTTTGGATGTTCCGATGTCGTTGGAATGAAAATGTTCTGCAGCGGAAACGTTTTGTAGATGTTGCGATGTCGTTGGAATGAAAATGTTCTGCAGCGGAAACGTTTTGTAGATGTTCCGATGTCGTTGGAATGAAAATGTTCTGCAGCAAAAACGTTTTTTGGATGTTCCGATGTCGTTGGGATGAAAATGTTCTGCAGCGGAAACGTTTTTTGGATGTTCCGATGTCGTTGGGATGAAAATGTTCTGCAGCGGAAACGTTTTTTGGATGATCCGATGTCGTTGGAATGAAAATGTTCTGCAGCGGAAACGTTTTTTGGATGTTCCGATGTCGTTGGAATGAAAATGTTCTGCAGCGGAAACGTTTTTTGGATGTTCCGATGTCGTTGGAATGAAAATGTTCTGCAGCGGAAACGTTTTGTAGATGTTGCGATGTCGTTGGAATGAAAATGTTCTGCAGCAAAAACGTTTTTTGGATGTTCCGATGTCGTTGGGATGAAAATGTTCTGCAGCGGAAACGTTTTTTGGATGTTCCGATGTCGTTGGGATGAAAATGTTCTGCAGCGGAAACGTTTTTTGGATGATCCTATGTCGTTGGAATGAAAATGTTCTGCAGCGGAAACGTTTTTTGGATGTTCCGATGTCGTTGGAATGAAAATATTCTGCAGCGGAAACGTTTTTTGGATGTTCCGATGTCGTTGGGATGAAAATGTTCTGCAGCGGAAACGTTTTGTAGATGTTCCGATGTCGTTGGAATGAAAATGTTCTGCAGCAAAAACGTTTTTTGGATGTTCCGATGTCGTTGGGATGAAAATGTTCTGCAGCGGAAACGTTTTTTGGATGTTCCGATGTCGTTGGGATGAAAATGTTCTGCAGCGGAAACGTTTTTTGGATGATCCTATGTCGTTGGAATGAAAATGTTCTGCAGCGGAAACGTTTTTTGGATGTTCCGATGTCGTTGGAATGAAAATATTCTGCAGCGGAAACGTTTTTTGGATGTTCCGATGTCGTTGGGATGAAAATGTTCTGCAGCGGAAACGTTTTGTGGATGTTTCGATGTCGTTGGAAAGAAAATGTTCTGCAGCGGAAACGTTTTTTGGATGTTCCGATGTCGTTGGAATGAAAATATTCTGCAGCGGAAACGTTTTTTGGATGTTCCGATGTCGTTGGGATGAAAATGTTCTGCAGCGGAAACGTTTTTTGGATGATCCGATGTCGTTGGAATGAAAATGTTCTGCAGCGGAAACGTTTTTTGGATGTTCCGATGTCGTTGGAATGAAAATGTTCTGCAGCGGAAACGTTTTGTAGATGTTGCGATGTCGTTGGAATGAAAATGTTCTGCAGCGGAAACGTTTTGTTGATGTTCCAATGTCGTTGGAATGAAAATGTTCTGCAGCAAAAACGTTTTTTGGATGTTCCGATGTCGTTGGAATGAAAATGTTCTGCAGCGGAAACGTTTTGTAGATGTTGCGATGTCGTTGGAATGAAAATGTTCTGCAGCGGAAACGTTTTGTAGATGTTCCGATGTCGTTGGAATGAAAATGTTCTGCAGCAAAAACGTTTTTTGGATGTTCCGATGTCGTTGGGATGAAAATGTTCTGCAGCGGAAACGTTTTGTAGATGTTCCGATGTCGTTGGGATGAAAATGTTCTGCAGCGGAAACGTTTTGTAGATGTTCCGATGTCGTTGGAATGAAAATGTTCTGCAGCGGAAACGTTTTTTGGATGTTCCGATGTCGTTGGAATGAAAATGTTCTGCAGCGGAAACGTTTTTTGGATGTTCCGATGTCGTTGGAATGAAAATGTTCTGCAGCGGAAACGTTTTTTGGATGTTCCGATGTCGTTGGGATGAAAATGTTCTGCAGCGGAAACGTTTTTTGGATGTTCCGATGTCGTTGGGATGAAAATGTTCTGCAGCGGAAACGTTTTTTGGATGATCCGATGTCGTTGGAATGAAAATGTTCTGCAGCGGAAACGTTTTTTGGATGTTCCGATGTCGTTGGAATGAAAATGTTCTGCAGCGGAAACGTTTTTTGGATGTTCCGATGTCGTTGGAATGAAAATGTTCTGCAGCGGAAACGTTTTTTGGATGTTCCGATGTCGTTGGAATGAAAATGTTCTGCAGCGGAAACGTTTTTTGGATGTTCCGATGTCGTTGGAATGAAAATGTTCTGCAGCAAAAACGTTTTTTGGATGTTCCGATGTCGTTGGAATGAAAATGTTCTGCAGCGGAAACGTTTTTTGGATGATCCGATGTCGTTGGAATGAAAATGTTCTGCAGCGGAAACGTTTTTTGGATGTTCCGATGTCGTTGGAATGAAAATGTTCTGCAGCGGAAACGTTTTTTGGATGTTGCGATGTCGTTGGAATGAAAATGTTCTGCAGCGGAAACGTTTTTTGGATGTTCCGATGTCGTTGGAATGAAAATGTTCTGCAGCAAAAACGTTTTTTGGATGTTCCGATGTCGTTGGAATGAAAATGTTCTGCAGCGGAAACGTTTTTTGGATGATCCGATGTCGTTGGGATGAAAATGTTCTGCAGCGGAAACGTTTTTTGGATGTTCCGATGTCGTTGGAATGAAAATGTTCTGCAGCGGAAACGTTTTGTAGATGTTGCGATGTCGTTGGAATGAAAATGTTCTGCAGCGGAAACGTTTTGTTGATGTTCCAATGTCGTTGGAATGAAAATGTTCTGCAGCAAAAACGTTTTGTTGATGTTCCGATGTCGTTGGGATGAAAATGTTCTGCAGCGGAAACGTTTTGTAGATGTTCCGATGTCGTTGGAATGAAAATGTTCTGCAGCGGAAACGTTTTGTTGATGTTCCGATGTCGTTGGGATGAAAATGTTCTGCAGCGGAAACGTTTTGTAGATGTTCCGATGTCGTTGGAATGAAAATGTTCTGCAGCAAAAACGTTTTTTGGATGTTCCGATGTCGTTTCGATGAAAATGTTCTGCAGCGGAAACGTTTTGTAGATGTTCCGATGTCGTTGGAATGAAAATGTTCTGCAGCGGAAACGTTTTTTGGATGTTCCGATGTCGTTGGAATGAAAATGTTCTGCAGCGGAAACGTTTTTTGGATGTTCCGATGTCGTTGGAATGAAAATGTTCTGCAGCGGAAACGTTTTTTGGATGTTCCGATGTCGTTGGGATGAAAATGTTCTGCAGCGGAAACGTTTTTTGGATGTTCCGATGTCGTTGGGATGAAAATGTTCTGCAGCGGAAACGTTTTTTGGATGATCCGATGTCGTTGGAATGAAAATGTTCTGCAGCGGAAACGTTTTTTGGATGTTCCGATGTCGTTGGAATGAAAATGTTCTGCAGCGGAAACGTTTTTTGGATGTTCCGATGTCGTTGGAATGAAAATGTTCTGCAGCGGAAACGTTTTTTGGATGTTCCGATGTCGTTGGAATGAAAATGTTCTGCAGCAAAAACGTTTTTTGGATGTTCCGATGTCGTTGGAATGAAAATGTTCTGCAGCGGAAACGTTTTTTGGATGATCCGATGTCGTTGGAATGAAAATGTTCTGCAGCGGAAACGTTTTTTGGATGTTCCGATGTCGTTGGAATGAAAATGTTCTGCAGCGGAAACGTTTTTTGGATGTTCCGATGTCGTTGGGATGAAAATGTTCTGCAGCGGAAACGTTTTGTGGATGTTTCGATGTCGTTGGAAAGAAAATGTTCTGCAGCGGAAACGTTTTTTGGATGTTCCGATGTCGTTGGAATGAAAATGTTCTGCAGCGGAAACGTTTTGTAGATGTTCCGATGTCGTTGGAATGAAAATGTTCTGCAGCAAAAACGTTTTTTGGATGTTCCGATGTCGTTGGGATGAAAATGTTCTGCAGCGGAAACGTTTTTTGGATGATCCGATGTCGTTGGAATGAAAATGTTCTGCAGCAAAAACGTTTTTTGGATGTTCCGATGTCGTTGGAATGAAAATGTTCTGCAGCGGAAACGTTTTGTTGATGTTCCGATGTCGTTGGGATGAAAATGTTCTGCAGCGGAAACGTTTTGTAGATGTTCCGATGTCGTTGGAATGAAAATGTTCTGCAGCGGAAACGTTTTGTTGATGTTCCGATGTCGTTGGGATGAAAATGTTCTGCAGCGGAAACGTTTTGTAGATGTTCCGATGTCGTTGGAATGAAAATGTTCTGCAGCAAAAACGTTTTTTGGATGTTCCGATGTCGTTTCGATGAAAATGTTCTGCAGCGGAAACGTTTTGTAGATGTTCCGATGTCGTTGGAATGAAAATGTTCTGCAGCGGAAACGTTTTGTGGATGTTCCGATGTCGTTGGAATGAAAATGTTCTGCAGCGGAAACGTTTTTTGGATGTTCCGATGTCGTTGGAATGAAAATGTTCTGCAGCGGAAACGTTTTTTGGATGTTCCGATGTCGTTGGGATGAAAATGTTCTGCAGCGGAAACGTTTTTTGGATGATCCGATGTCGTTGGAATGAAAATGTTCTGCAGCGGAAACGTTTTTTGGATGATCCGATGTCGTTGGAATGAAAATGTTCTGCAGCGGAAACGTTTTTTGGATGTTCCGATGTCGTTGGAATGAAAATGTTCTGCAGCGGAAACGTTTTGTGGATGTTCCGATGTCGTTGGAATGAAAATGTTCTGCAGCGGAAACGTTTTTTAAATGTTCCGATGTCGTTGGAATGAAAATGTTCTGCAGCGGAAACGTTTTTTGGATGTTCCAATATCGTTGGAATGAAAATGTTCTGCAGCGGAAACGTTTTTTGGATGATCCGATGTCGTTGGAATGAAAATGTTCTGCAGCGGAAACGTTTTTTGGATGTTCCGATGTCGTTGGAATGAAAATGTTCTGCAGCGGAAACGTTTTTTGGATGTTCCGATGTCGTTGGGAAGAAAATGTTCTGCAGCGGAAACGTTTTTTGGATGATCCGATGTCGTTGGAATGAAAATGTTCTGCAGCGGAAACGTTTTTTGGATGTTCCGATGTCGTTGGAATGAAAATGTTCTGCAGCGGAAACGTTTTTTGGATGTTCCGATGTCGTTGGAATGAAAATGTTCTGCAGCGGAAACGTTTTTTGGATGTTCCGATGTCGTTGGAATGAAAATGTTCTGCAGCGGAAACGTTTTTTGGATGTTCCGATGTCGTTGGAATGAAAATGTTCTGCAGCGGAAACGTTTTGTAGATGATCCGATGTCGTTGGAATGAAAATGTTCTGCAGCGGAAACGTTTTTTGGATGTTCCGATGTCGTTGGAATGAAAATGTTCTGCAGCGGAAACGTTTTTTGGATGATCCGATGTCGTTGGAATGAAAATGTTCTGCAGCAAAAACGTTTTTTGGATGTTCCGATGTCGTTGGGATGAAAATGTTCTGCAGCGGAAACGTTTTGTAGATGTTCCGATGTCGTTGGAATGAAAATGTTCTGCAGCGGAAACGTTTTGTGGATGTTCCGATGTCGTTGGAATGAAAATGTTCTGCAGCGGAAACGTTTTTTGGATGTTCCGATGTCGTTGGAATGAAAATGTTCTGCAGCGGAAACGTTTTTTGGATGTTCCGATGTCGTTGGGATGAAAATGTTCTGCAGCGGAAACGTTTTTTGGATGTTCCGATGTCGTTGGAATGAAAATGTTCTGCAGCGGAAACGTTTTTTGGATGTTCCAATGTCGTTGGAATGAAAATGTTCTGCAGCGGAAACGTTTTTTGGATGTTCCGATGTCGTTGGAATGAAAATGTTCTGCAGCGGAAACGTTTTTTGGATGTTCCGATGTCGTTGGAATGAAAATGTTCTGCAGCGGAAACGTTTTTTGGATGTTCCGATGTCGTTGGAATGAAAATGTTCTGCAGCGGAAACGTTTTGTAGATGTTCCGATGTCGTTGGGATGAAAATGTTCTGCAGCGGAAACGTTTTGTGGATGTTCCGATGTCGTTTTAATGAAAATGTTCTGCAGCGGAAACGTTTTTTGGATGTTCCGATGTCGTTGGAATGAAAATGTTCTGCAGCGGAAACGTTTTGTAGATGTTCCGATGTCGTTGGAATGAAAATGTTCTGCAGCAAAAACGTTTTTTGGATGTTCCGATGTCGTTGGGATGAAAATGTTCTGCAGCGGAAACGTTTTTTGGATGATCCGATGTCGTTGGAATGAAAATGTTCTGCAGCGGAAACGTTTTTTGGATGTTCCGATGTCGTTGGAATGAAAATGTTCTGCAGCGGAAACGTTTTTTGGATGTTCCGATGTCGTTGGAATGAAAATGTTCTGCAGCGGAAACGTTTTGTAGATGTTCCGATGTCGTTGGAATGAAAATGTTCTGCAGCAAAAACGTTTTTTGGATGTTCCGATGTCGTTGGGATGAAAATGTTCTGCAGCGGAAACGTTTTGTTGATGTTCCAATGTCGTTGGAATGAAAATGTTCTGCAGCGGAAACGTTTTTTGGATGTTCCGATGTCGTTGGAATGAAAATGTTCTGCAGCGGAAACGTTTTTTGGATGTTCCGATGTCGTTGGAATGAAAATGTTCTGCAGCGGAAACGTTTTGTAGATGTTCCGATGTCGTTGGAATGAAAATGTTCTGCAGCAAAAACGTTTTTTGGATGTTCCGATGTCGTTGGGATGAAAATGTTCTGCAGCGGAAACGTTTTTTGGATGATCCGATGTCGTTGGAATGAAAATGTTCTGCAGCGGAAACGTTTTTTGGATGTTCCGATGTCGTTGGAATGAAAATGTTCTGCAGCGGAAACGTTTTTTGGATGTTCCGATGTCGTTGGAATGAAAATGTTCTGCAGCGGAAACGTTTTGTTGATGTTCCAATGTCGTTGGAATGAAAATGTTCTGCAGCGGAAACGTTTTTTGGATGTTCCGATGTCGTTGGAATGAAAATGTTCTGCAGCGGAAACGTTTTTTGGATGTTCCGATGTCGTTGGAATGAAAATGTTCTGCAGCGGAAACGTTTTGTAGATGTTCCGATGTCGTTGGAATGAAAATGTTCTGCAGCAAAAACGTTTTTTGGATGTTCCGATGTCGTTGGGATGAAAATGTTCTGCAGCGGAAACGTTTTTTGGATGATCCGATGTCGTTGGAATGAAAATGTTCTGCAGCGGAAACGTTTTTTGGATGTTCCGATGTCGTTGGAATGAAAATGTTCTGCAGCGGAAACGTTTTGTGGATGTTCCGATGTCGTTGGAATGAAAATGTTCTGCAGCGGAAACGTTTTGTGGATGTTCCGATGTCGTTGGAATGAAAATGTTTTGCAGCGGAAACGTTTTGTGGATGTTCCGATGTCGTTGGAATGAAAATGTTCTGCAGCGGAAACGTTTTTTGGATGTTCCGATGTCGTTGGAATGAAAATGTTCTGCAGCGGAAACGTTTTTTGGATGTTCCGATGTCGTTGGAACGAAAATGTTCTGCAGCGGAAACGTTTTTTAAATGTTCCGATGTCGTTGGAATGAAAATGTTCTGCAGCGGAAACGTTTTGTAGATGTTCCGATGTCGTTGGAATGAAAATGTTCTGCAGCAAAAACGTTTTTTGGATGTTCCGATGTCGTTGGGATGAAAATGTTCTGCAGCGGAAACGTTTTGTGGATGTTTCGATGTCGTTGGAAAGAAAATGTTCTGCAGTGGAAACGTTTTTTGGATGTTCCGATGTCGTTGGAATGAAAATGTTCTGCAGCGGAAATGTTTTTTAGATGTTCCGATGTCGTTGGGATGAAAATGTTCTGCAGCGGAAACGTTTTTTGGATGATCCGATGTCGTTGGAATGAAAATGTTCTGCAGCGGAAACGTTTTTTGGATGTTCCGATGTCGTTGGAATGAAAATGTTCTGCAGCGGAAACGTTTTGTTGATGTTCCAATGTCGTTGGAATGAAAATGTTCTGCAGCGGAAACGTTTTTTGGATGTTCCGATGTCGTTGGAATGAAAATGTTCTGCAGCGGAAACGTTTTTTGGATGTTCCGATGTCGTTGGAATGAAAATGTTCTGCAGCGGAAACGTTTTTTGGATGTTCCGATGTCGTTGGAATGAAAATGTTCTGCAGCGGAAACGTTTTGTAGATGTTCCGATGTCGTTGGAATGAAAATGTTCTGCAGCAAAAACGTTTTTTGGATGTTCCGATGTCGTTGGGATGAAAATGTTCTGCAGCGGAAACGTTTTTTGGATGATCCGATGTCGTTGGAATGGAAATGTTCTGCAGCGGAACCGTTTTTTGGATGTTCCAATGTCGTTGGAATGAAAATGTTCTGCAGCGGAAACGTTTTTTGGATGTTCCGATGTCGTTGGAATGAAAATGTTCTGCAGCGGAAACGTTTTGTGGATGTTTCGATGTCGTTGGAAAGAAAATGTTCTGCAGCGGAAACGTTTTGTGGATGTTTCGATGTCGTTGGAAAGAAAATGTTCTGCAGCGGAAACGTTTTTTGGATGTTCCGATGTCGTTGGAATGAAAATGTTCTGCAGCGGAAACGTTTTTTGGATGTTCCGATGTCGTTGGAATGAAAATGTTCTGCAGCGGAAACGTTTTGTGGATGTTCCGATGTCGTTGGAATGAAAATGTTCTGCAGCGGAAACGTTTTGTGGATGTTTCGATGTCGTTGGAAAGAAAATGTTCTGCAGCGGAAACGTTTTTTGGATGTTCCGATGTCGTTGGAATGAAAATGTTTTGCAGCGGAAACGTTTTGTGGATGTTTCGATGTCGTTGGAAAGAAAATGTTCTGCAGCAAAAACGTTTTTTGGATGTTCCGATGTCGTTGGGATGAAAATGTTCTGCAGCGGAAACGTTTTTTGGATGATCCGATGTCGTTGGAATGGAAATGTTCTGCAGCGGAACCTTTTTTTGGATGTTCCAATGTCGTTGGAATGAAAATGTTCTGCAGCGGAAACGTTTTTTGGATGTTCCGATGTCGTTGGAATGAAAATGTTCTGCAGCGGAAACGTTTTGTGGATGTTCCGATGTCGTTGGAATGAAAATGTTCTGCAGCGGAAACGTTTTGTGGATGTTTCGATGTCGTTGGAAAGAAAATGTTCTGCAGCGGAAACGTTTTTTGGATGTTCCGATGTCGTTGGAATGAAAATGTTCTGCAGCGGAAACGTTTTTTGGATGTTCCGATGTCGTTGGAATGAAAATGTTGTGCAGCGGAAACGTTTTGTGGATGTTCCGATGTCGTTGGAATGAAAATGTTCTGCAGCGGAAACGTTTTGTGGATGTTCCGATGTCGTTGGAATGAAAATGTTCTGCAGCGGAAACGTTTTGTGGATGTTCCGATGTCGTTGGAATGAAAATGTTCTGCAGCGGAAACGTTTTGTGGATGTTTCGATGTCGTTGGAAAGAAAATGTTCTGCAGCGGAAACGTTTTTTGGATGTTCCGATGTCGTTGGAATGAAAATTTTTTGCAGCGGAAACGTTTTGTGGATGTTCCGATGTCGTTGGAATGAAAATGTTTTGCAGCGGAAACGTTTTGTGGATGTTTCGATGTCGTTGGAAAGAAAATGTTCTGCAGCAAAAACGTTTTTTGGATGTTCCGATGTCGTTGGGATGAAAATGTTCTGCAGCGGAACCGTTTTTTGGATGTTCCAATGTCGTTGGAATGAAAATGTTCTGCAGCGGAAACGTTTTTTGGATGTTCCGATGTCGTTGGAATGAAAATGTTCTGCAGCGGAAACGTTTTTTGAATGTTCCGATGTCATTGGAATGAAAATGTTCTGCAGCGGAAACGTTTTTTGGATGTTCCGATGTCGTTGGGATGAAAATGTTCTGCAGCGGAAACGTTTTGTGGATGTTTCGATGTCGTTGGAAAGAAAATGTTCTGCAGCGGAAACGTTTTTTGGATGTTCCGATGTCGTTGGAATGAAAATGTTCTGCAGCGGAAACGTTTTGTAGATGTTCCGATGTCGTTGGGATGAAAATGTTCTGCAGCGGAAACGTTTTGTGGATGATCCGATGTCGTTGGAATGAAAATGTTCTGCAGCGGAAACGTTTTTTGGATGTTCCGATGTCGTTGGGATGAAAATGTTCTGCAGCGGAAACGTTTTTTGGATGTTCCGATGTCGTTGGGATGAAAATGTTCTGCAGCGGAAACGTTTTTTGGATGTTCCGATGTCGTTGGAATGAAAATGTTCTGCAGCGGAAACGTTTTGTAGATGTTCCGATGTCGTTGGAATGAAAATGTTCTGCAGCGGAAACGTTTTGTAGATGTTGCGATGTCGTTGGAATGAAAATGTTCTGCAGCGGAAACGTTTTGTAGATGTTCCGATGTCGTTGGAATGAAAATGTTCTGCAGCAAAAACGTTTTTTGGATGTTCCGATGTCGTTGGGATGAAAATGTTCTGCAGCGGAAACGTTTTGTGGATGTTTCGATGTCGTTGGAAAGAAAATGTTCTGCAGCGGAAACGTTTTTTGGATGTTCCGATGTCGTTGGAATGAAAATGTTCTGCAGCGGAAACGTTTTTTGGATGTTCCGATGTCGTTGGAATGAAAATGTTCTGCAGCGGAAACGTTTTGTAGATGTTCCGATGTCGTTGGAATGAAAATGTTCTGCAGCAAAAACGTTTTTTGGATGTTCCGATGTCGTTGGGATGAAAATGTTCTGCAGCGGAAACGTTTTTTGGATGATCCGATGTCGTTGGAATGAAAATGTTCTGCAGCGGAAACGTTTTGTTGATGTTCCAATGTCGTTGGAATGAAAATGTTCTGCAGCAAAAACGTTTTTTGGATGTTCCGATGTCGTTGGGATGAAAATGTTCTGCAGCGGAAACATTTTGTAGATGTTCCGATGTCGTTGGAATGAAAATGTTCTGCAGCGGAAACGTTTTGTGGATGTTCCGATGTCGTTGGAATGAAAATGTTCTGCAGCGGAAACGTTTTTTGGATGTTCCGATGTCGTTGGAATGAAAATGTTCTGCAGCGGAAACGTTTTTTGGATGTTCCGATGTCGTTGGAATGAAAATGTTCTGCAGCGGAAACGTTTTTTGGATGTTCCGATGTCGTTGGAATGAAAATGTTCTGCAGCGGAAACGTTTTGTAGATGTTCCGATGTCGTTGGGATGAAAATGTTCTGCAGCGGAAACGTTTTGTGGATGATCCGATGTCGTTGGAATGAAAATGTTCTGCAGCGGAAACGTTTTTTGGATGTTCCGATGTCGTTGGGATGAAAATGTTCTGCAGCGGAAACGTTTTTTGGATGTTCCGATGTCGTTGGAATGAAAATGTTCTGCAGCGGAAACGTTTTGTAGATGTTCCGATGTCGTTGGAATGAAAATGTTCAGCAGCAAAAACGTTTTTTGGATGTTCCGATGTCGTTGGGATGAAAATGTTCTGCAGCGGAAACGTTTTGTGGATGTTTCGATGTCGTTGGAAAGAAAATATTCTGCAGCGGAAACGTTTTTTGGATGTTCCGATGTCGTTGGAATGAAAATGTTCTGCAGCGGAAACGTTTTGTAGATGTTCCGATGTCGTTGGAATGAAAATGTTCTGCAGCAAAAACGTTTTTTGGATGTTCCGATGTCGTTGGGATGAAAATGTTCTGCAGCGGAAACGTTTTGTGGATGTTTCGATGTCGTTGGAATGAAAATGTTCTGCAGCGGAAACGTTTTTTGGATGTTCCGATGTCGTTGGAATGAAAATGTTCTGCAGCGGAAACGTTTTGTAGATGTTCCGATGTCGTTGGGATGAAAATGTTCTGCAGCGGAAACGTTTTGTGGATGATCCGATGTCGTTGGAATGAAAATGTTCTGCAGCGGAAACGTTTTTTGGATGTTCCGATGTCGTTGGGATGAAAATGTTCTGCAGCGGAAACGTTTTTTGGATGTTCCGATGTCGTTGGGATGAAAATGTTCTGCAGCGGAAACGTTTTTTGGATGTTCCGATGTCGTTGGAATGAAAATGTTCTGCAGCGGAAACGTTTTGTAGATGTTCCGATGTCGTTGGAATGAAAATGTTCTGCAGCGGAAACGTTTTGTAGATGTTGCGATGTCGTTAGAATGAAAATGTTCTGCAGCGGAAACGTTTTGTAGATGTTCCGATGTCGTTGGAATGAAAATGTTCTGCAGCAAAAACGTTTTTTGGATGTTCCGATGTCGTTGGGATGAAAATGTTCTGCAGCGGAAACGTTTTGTGGATGTTTCGATGTCGTTGGAAAGAAAATGTTCTGCAGCGGAAACGTTTTTTGGATGTTCCGATGTCGTTGGAATGAAAATGTTCTGCAGCGGAAACGTTTTTTGGATGTTCCGATGTCGTTGGAATGAAAATGTTCTGCAGCGGAAACGTTTTGTAGATGTTCCGATGTCGTTGGAATGAAAATGTTCTGCAGCAAAAACGTTTTTTGGATGTTCCGATGTCGTTGGGATGAAAATGTTCTGCAGCGGAAACGTTTTTTGGATGATCCGATGTCGTTGGAATGAAAATGTTCTGCAGCGGAAACGTTTTTTGGATGTTCCGATGTCGTTGGAATGAAAATGTTCTGCAGCGGAAACGTTTTGTTGATGTTCCGATGTCGTTGGGATGAAAATGTTCTGCAGCAAAAACGTTTTTTGGATGTTCCGATGTCGTT
Organism: Anopheles coustani; assembly: GCF_943734705.1. Classification (NCBI taxonomy): domain Eukaryota; kingdom Metazoa; phylum Arthropoda; class Insecta; order Diptera; family Culicidae; genus Anopheles; species Anopheles coustani. The sequence goes on along the minus strand of NW_026525436.1, from coordinate 321,921 downwards.
GGAATGAAAATGTTCTGCAGCAAAAACGTTTTTTGGATGTTCCGATGTCGTTGGGATGAAAATGTTCTGCAGCGGAAACATTTTGTAGATGTTCCGATGTCGTTGGAATGAAAATGTTCTGCAGCGGAAACGTTTTGTGGATGTTCCGATGTCGTTGGAATGAAAATGTTCTGCAGCAAAAACGTTTTTTGGATGTTCCGATGTCGTTGGAATGAAAATGTTCTGCAGCGGAAACGTTTTTTGGATGTTCCGATGTCGTTGGGATGAAAATGTTCTGCAGCGGAAACGTTTTTTGGATGATCCGATGTCGTTGGAATGAAAATGTTCTGCAGCGGAAACGTTTTTTGGATGTTCCGATGTCGTTGGAATGAAAATGTTCTGCAGCGGAAACGTTTTTTGGATGTTCCGATGTCGTTGGAATGAAAATGTTCTGCAGCGGAAACGTTTTGTGGATGTTCCGATGTCGTTGGGATGAAAATGTTCTGCAGCGGAAACGTTTTGTGGATGTTTCGATGTCGTTGGAAAGAAAATATTCTGCAGCGGAAACGTTTTTTGGATGTTCCGATGTCGTTGGAATGAAAATGTTCTGCAGCGGAAACGTTTTGTAGATGTTGCGATGTCGTTGGAATGAAAATGTTCTGCAGCGGAAACGTTTTGTAGATGTTCCGATGTCGTTGGAATGAAAATGTTCTGCAGCAAAAACGTTTTTTGGATGTTCCGATGTCGTTGGAATGGAAATGTTCTGCAGCGGAAACGTTTTGTGGATGTTTCGATGTCGTTGGAAAGAAAATGTTCTGCAGCGGAAACGTTTTGTGGATGTTTCGATGTCGTTGGAAAGAAAATATTCTGCAGCGGAAACGTTTTTTGGATGATCCGATGTCGTTGGAATGAAAATGTTCTGCAGCGGAAACGTTTTTTGGATGTTCCGATGTCGTTGGAATGAAAATGTTCTGCAGCGGAAACGTTTTGCAGATGTTGCGATGTCGTTGGAATGAAAATGTTCTGCAGCGGAAACGTTTTGTTGATGTTCCAATGTCGTTGGAATGAAAATGTTCTGCAGCAAAAACGTTTTTTGGATGTTCCGATGTCGTTGGAATGAAAATGTTCTGCAGCGGAAACGTTTTGTAGATGTTGCGATGTCGTTGGAATGAAAATGTTCTGCAGCGGAAACGTTTTGTAGATGTTCCGATGTCGTTGGAATGAAAATGTTCTGCAGCAAAAACGTTTTTTGGATGTTCCGATGTCGTTGGGATGAAAATGTTCTGCAGCGGAAACGTTTTTTGGATGTTCCGATGTCGTTGGGATGAAAATGTTCTGCAGCGGAAACGTTTTTTGGATGATCCGATGTCGTTGGAATGAAAATGTTCTGCAGCGGAAACGTTTTTTGGATGTTCCGATGTCGTTGGAATGAAAATGTTCTGCAGCGGAAACGTTTTTTGGATGTTCCGATGTCGTTGGAATGAAAATGTTCTGCAGCGGAAACGTTTTGTAGATGTTGCGATGTCGTTGGAATGAAAATGTTCTGCAGCAAAAACGTTTTTTGGATGTTCCGATGTCGTTGGGATGAAAATGTTCTGCAGCGGAAACGTTTTGTAGATGTTCCGATGTCGTTGGAATGAAAATGTTCTGCAGCAAAAACGTTTTTTGGATGTTCCGATGTCGTTGGAATGAAAATGTTCTGCAGCGGAAACGTTTTTTGGATGTTCCGATGTCGTTGGAATGAAAATGTTCTGCAGCGGAAACGTTTTGTAGATGTTGCGATGTCGTTGGAATGAAAATGTTCTGCAGCGGAAACGTTTTGTAGATGTTCCGATGTCGTTGGAATGAAAATGTTCTGCAGCAAAAACGTTTTTTGGATGTTCCGATGTCGTTGGGATGAAAATGTTCTGCAGCGGAAACGTTTTTTGGATGTTCCGATGTCGTTGGGATGAAAATGTTCTGCAGCGGAAACGTTTTTTGGATGATCCGATGTCGTTGGAATGAAAATGTTCTGCAGCGGAAACGTTTTTTGGATGTTCCGATGTCGTTGGAATGAAAATGTTCTGCAGCGGAAACGTTTTTTGGATGTTCCGATGTCGTTGGAATGAAAATGTTCTGCAGCGGAAACGTTTTGTAGATGTTGCGATGTCGTTGGAATGAAAATGTTCTGCAGCAAAAACGTTTTTTGGATGTTCCGATGTCGTTGGGATGAAAATGTTCTGCAGCGGAAACGTTTTTTGGATGTTCCGATGTCGTTGGGATGAAAATGTTCTGCAGCGGAAACGTTTTTTGGATGATCCTATGTCGTTGGAATGAAAATGTTCTGCAGCGGAAACGTTTTTTGGATGTTCCGATGTCGTTGGAATGAAAATATTCTGCAGCGGAAACGTTTTTTGGATGTTCCGATGTCGTTGGGATGAAAATGTTCTGCAGCGGAAACGTTTTGTAGATGTTCCGATGTCGTTGGAATGAAAATGTTCTGCAGCAAAAACGTTTTTTGGATGTTCCGATGTCGTTGGGATGAAAATGTTCTGCAGCGGAAACGTTTTTTGGATGTTCCGATGTCGTTGGGATGAAAATGTTCTGCAGCGGAAACGTTTTTTGGATGATCCTATGTCGTTGGAATGAAAATGTTCTGCAGCGGAAACGTTTTTTGGATGTTCCGATGTCGTTGGAATGAAAATATTCTGCAGCGGAAACGTTTTTTGGATGTTCCGATGTCGTTGGGATGAAAATGTTCTGCAGCGGAAACGTTTTGTGGATGTTTCGATGTCGTTGGAAAGAAAATGTTCTGCAGCGGAAACGTTTTTTGGATGTTCCGATGTCGTTGGAATGAAAATATTCTGCAGCGGAAACGTTTTTTGGATGTTCCGATGTCGTTGGGATGAAAATGTTCTGCAGCGGAAACGTTTTTTGGATGATCCGATGTCGTTGGAATGAAAATGTTCTGCAGCGGAAACGTTTTTTGGATGTTCCGATGTCGTTGGAATGAAAATGTTCTGCAGCGGAAACGTTTTGTAGATGTTGCGATGTCGTTGGAATGAAAATGTTCTGCAGCGGAAACGTTTTGTTGATGTTCCAATGTCGTTGGAATGAAAATGTTCTGCAGCAAAAACGTTTTTTGGATGTTCCGATGTCGTTGGAATGAAAATGTTCTGCAGCGGAAACGTTTTGTAGATGTTGCGATGTCGTTGGAATGAAAATGTTCTGCAGCGGAAACGTTTTGTAGATGTTCCGATGTCGTTGGAATGAAAATGTTCTGCAGCAAAAACGTTTTTTGGATGTTCCGATGTCGTTGGGATGAAAATGTTCTGCAGCGGAAACGTTTTGTAGATGTTCCGATGTCGTTGGGATGAAAATGTTCTGCAGCGGAAACGTTTTGTAGATGTTCCGATGTCGTTGGAATGAAAATGTTCTGCAGCGGAAACGTTTTTTGGATGTTCCGATGTCGTTGGAATGAAAATGTTCTGCAGCGGAAACGTTTTTTGGATGTTCCGATGTCGTTGGAATGAAAATGTTCTGCAGCGGAAACGTTTTTTGGATGTTCCGATGTCGTTGGGATGAAAATGTTCTGCAGCGGAAACGTTTTTTGGATGTTCCGATGTCGTTGGGATGAAAATGTTCTGCAGCGGAAACGTTTTTTGGATGATCCGATGTCGTTGGAATGAAAATGTTCTGCAGCGGAAACGTTTTTTGGATGTTCCGATGTCGTTGGAATGAAAATGTTCTGCAGCGGAAACGTTTTTTGGATGTTCCGATGTCGTTGGAATGAAAATGTTCTGCAGCGGAAACGTTTTTTGGATGTTCCGATGTCGTTGGAATGAAAATGTTCTGCAGCGGAAACGTTTTTTGGATGTTCCGATGTCGTTGGAATGAAAATGTTCTGCAGCAAAAACGTTTTTTGGATGTTCCGATGTCGTTGGAATGAAAATGTTCTGCAGCGGAAACGTTTTTTGGATGATCCGATGTCGTTGGAATGAAAATGTTCTGCAGCGGAAACGTTTTTTGGATGTTCCGATGTCGTTGGAATGAAAATGTTCTGCAGCGGAAACGTTTTTTGGATGTTGCGATGTCGTTGGAATGAAAATGTTCTGCAGCGGAAACGTTTTTTGGATGTTCCGATGTCGTTGGAATGAAAATGTTCTGCAGCAAAAACGTTTTTTGGATGTTCCGATGTCGTTGGAATGAAAATGTTCTGCAGCGGAAACGTTTTTTGGATGATCCGATGTCGTTGGGATGAAAATGTTCTGCAGCGGAAACGTTTTTTGGATGTTCCGATGTCGTTGGAATGAAAATGTTCTGCAGCGGAAACGTTTTGTAGATGTTGCGATGTCGTTGGAATGAAAATGTTCTGCAGCGGAAACGTTTTGTTGATGTTCCAATGTCGTTGGAATGAAAATGTTCTGCAGCAAAAACGTTTTGTTGATGTTCCGATGTCGTTGGGATGAAAATGTTCTGCAGCGGAAACGTTTTGTAGATGTTCCGATGTCGTTGGAATGAAAATGTTCTGCAGCGGAAACGTTTTGTTGATGTTCCGATGTCGTTGGGATGAAAATGTTCTGCAGCGGAAACGTTTTGTAGATGTTCCGATGTCGTTGGAATGAAAATGTTCTGCAGCAAAAACGTTTTTTGGATGTTCCGATGTCGTTTCGATGAAAATGTTCTGCAGCGGAAACGTTTTGTAGATGTTCCGATGTCGTTGGAATGAAAATGTTCTGCAGCGGAAACGTTTTTTGGATGTTCCGATGTCGTTGGAATGAAAATGTTCTGCAGCGGAAACGTTTTTTGGATGTTCCGATGTCGTTGGAATGAAAATGTTCTGCAGCGGAAACGTTTTTTGGATGTTCCGATGTCGTTGGGATGAAAATGTTCTGCAGCGGAAACGTTTTTTGGATGTTCCGATGTCGTTGGGATGAAAATGTTCTGCAGCGGAAACGTTTTTTGGATGATCCGATGTCGTTGGAATGAAAATGTTCTGCAGCGGAAACGTTTTTTGGATGTTCCGATGTCGTTGGAATGAAAATGTTCTGCAGCGGAAACGTTTTTTGGATGTTCCGATGTCGTTGGAATGAAAATGTTCTGCAGCGGAAACGTTTTTTGGATGTTCCGATGTCGTTGGAATGAAAATGTTCTGCAGCGGAAACGTTTTTTGGATGTTCCGATGTCGTTGGAATGAAAATGTTCTGCAGCAAAAACGTTTTTTGGATGTTCCGATGTCGTTGGAATGAAAATGTTCTGCAGCGGAAACGTTTTTTGGATGATCCGATGTCGTTGGAATGAAAATGTTCTGCAGCGGAAACGTTTTTTGGATGTTCCGATGTCGTTGGAATGAAAATGTTCTGCAGCGGAAACGTTTTTTGGATGTTCCGATGTCGTTGGGATGAAAATGTTCTGCAGCGGAAACGTTTTGTGGATGTTTCGATGTCGTTGGAAAGAAAATGTTCTGCAGCGGAAACGTTTTTTGGATGTTCCGATGTCGTTGGAATGAAAATGTTCTGCAGCGGAAACGTTTTGTAGATGTTCCGATGTCGTTGGAATGAAAATGTTCTGCAGCAAAAACGTTTTTTGGATGTTCCGATGTCGTTGGGATGAAAATGTTCTGCAGCGGAAACGTTTTTTGGATGATCCGATGTCGTTGGAATGAAAATGTTCTGCAGCAAAAACGTTTTTTGGATGTTCCGATGTCGTTGGAATGAAAATGTTCTGCAGCGGAAACGTTTTGTTGATGTTCCGATGTCGTTGGGATGAAAATGTTCTGCAGCGGAAACGTTTTGTAGATGTTCCGATGTCGTTGGAATGAAAATGTTCTGCAGCGGAAACGTTTTGTTGATGTTCCGATGTCGTTGGGATGAAAATGTTCTGCAGCGGAAACGTTTTGTAGATGTTCCGATGTCGTTGGAATGAAAATGTTCTGCAGCAAAAACGTTTTTTGGATGTTCCGATGTCGTTTCGATGAAAATGTTCTGCAGCGGAAACGTTTTGTAGATGTTCCGATGTCGTTGGAATGAAAATGTTCTGCAGCGGAAACGTTTTGTGGATGTTCCGATGTCGTTGGAATGAAAATGTTCTGCAGCGGAAACGTTTTTTGGATGTTCCGATGTCGTTGGAATGAAAATGTTCTGCAGCGGAAACGTTTTTTGGATGTTCCGATGTCGTTGGGATGAAAATGTTCTGCAGCGGAAACGTTTTTTGGATGATCCGATGTCGTTGGAATGAAAATGTTCTGCAGCGGAAACGTTTTTTGGATGATCCGATGTCGTTGGAATGAAAATGTTCTGCAGCGGAAACGTTTTTTGGATGTTCCGATGTCGTTGGAATGAAAATGTTCTGCAGCGGAAACGTTTTGTGGATGTTCCGATGTCGTTGGAATGAAAATGTTCTGCAGCGGAAACGTTTTTTAAATGTTCCGATGTCGTTGGAATGAAAATGTTCTGCAGCGGAAACGTTTTTTGGATGTTCCAATATCGTTGGAATGAAAATGTTCTGCAGCGGAAACGTTTTTTGGATGATCCGATGTCGTTGGAATGAAAATGTTCTGCAGCGGAAACGTTTTTTGGATGTTCCGATGTCGTTGGAATGAAAATGTTCTGCAGCGGAAACGTTTTTTGGATGTTCCGATGTCGTTGGGAAGAAAATGTTCTGCAGCGGAAACGTTTTTTGGATGATCCGATGTCGTTGGAATGAAAATGTTCTGCAGCGGAAACGTTTTTTGGATGTTCCGATGTCGTTGGAATGAAAATGTTCTGCAGCGGAAACGTTTTTTGGATGTTCCGATGTCGTTGGAATGAAAATGTTCTGCAGCGGAAACGTTTTTTGGATGTTCCGATGTCGTTGGAATGAAAATGTTCTGCAGCGGAAACGTTTTTTGGATGTTCCGATGTCGTTGGAATGAAAATGTTCTGCAGCGGAAACGTTTTGTAGATGATCCGATGTCGTTGGAATGAAAATGTTCTGCAGCGGAAACGTTTTTTGGATGTTCCGATGTCGTTGGAATGAAAATGTTCTGCAGCGGAAACGTTTTTTGGATGATCCGATGTCGTTGGAATGAAAATGTTCTGCAGCAAAAACGTTTTTTGGATGTTCCGATGTCGTTGGGATGAAAATGTTCTGCAGCGGAAACGTTTTGTAGATGTTCCGATGTCGTTGGAATGAAAATGTTCTGCAGCGGAAACGTTTTGTGGATGTTCCGATGTCGTTGGAATGAAAATGTTCTGCAGCGGAAACGTTTTTTGGATGTTCCGATGTCGTTGGAATGAAAATGTTCTGCAGCGGAAACGTTTTTTGGATGTTCCGATGTCGTTGGGATGAAAATGTTCTGCAGCGGAAACGTTTTTTGGATGATCCGATGTCGTTGGAATGAAAATGTTCTGCAGCGGAAACGTTTTTTGGATGTTCCAATGTCGTTGGAATGAAAATGTTCTGCAGCGGAAACGTTTTTTGGATGTTCCGATGTCGTTGGAATGAAAATGTTCTGCAGCGGAAACGTTTTTTGGATGTTCCGATGTCGTTGGAATGAAAATGTTCTGCAGCGGAAACGTTTTTTGGATGTTCCGATGTCGTTGGAATGAAAATGTTCTGCAGCGGAAACGTTTTGTAGATGTTCCGATGTCGTTGGGATGAAAATGTTCTGCAGCGGAAACGTTTTGTGGATGTTCCGATGTCGTTTTAATGAAAATGTTCTGCAGCGGAAACGTTTTTTGGATGTTCCGATGTCGTTGGAATGAAAATGTTCTGCAGCGGAAACGTTTTGTAGATGTTCCGATGTCGTTGGAATGAAAATGTTCTGCAGCAAAAACGTTTTTTGGATGTTCCGATGTCGTTGGGATGAAAATGTTCTGCAGCGGAAACGTTTTTTGGATGATCCGATGTCGTTGGAATGAAAATGTTCTGCAGCGGAAACGTTTTTTGGATGTTCCGATGTCGTTGGAATGAAAATGTTCTGCAGCGGAAACGTTTTTTGGATGTTCCGATGTCGTTGGAATGAAAATGTTCTGCAGCGGAAACGTTTTGTAGATGTTCCGATGTCGTTGGAATGAAAATGTTCTGCAGCAAAAACGTTTTTTGGATGTTCCGATGTCGTTGGGATGAAAATGTTCTGCAGCGGAAACGTTTTGTTGATGTTCCAATGTCGTTGGAATGAAAATGTTCTGCAGCGGAAACGTTTTTTGGATGTTCCGATGTCGTTGGAATGAAAATGTTCTGCAGCGGAAACGTTTTTTGGATGTTCCGATGTCGTTGGAATGAAAATGTTCTGCAGCGGAAACGTTTTGTAGATGTTCCGATGTCGTTGGAATGAAAATGTTCTGCAGCAAAAACGTTTTTTGGATGTTCCGATGTCGTTGGGATGAAAATGTTCTGCAGCGGAAACGTTTTTTGGATGATCCGATGTCGTTGGAATGAAAATGTTCTGCAGCGGAAACGTTTTTTGGATGTTCCGATGTCGTTGGAATGAAAATGTTCTGCAGCGGAAACGTTTTTTGGATGTTCCGATGTCGTTGGAATGAAAATGTTCTGCAGCGGAAACGTTTTGTTGATGTTCCAATGTCGTTGGAATGAAAATGTTCTGCAGCGGAAACGTTTTTTGGATGTTCCGATGTCGTTGGAATGAAAATGTTCTGCAGCGGAAACGTTTTTTGGATGTTCCGATGTCGTTGGAATGAAAATGTTCTGCAGCGGAAACGTTTTGTAGATGTTCCGATGTCGTTGGAATGAAAATGTTCTGCAGCAAAAACGTTTTTTGGATGTTCCGATGTCGTTGGGATGAAAATGTTCTGCAGCGGAAACGTTTTTTGGATGATCCGATGTCGTTGGAATGAAAATGTTCTGCAGCGGAAACGTTTTTTGGATGTTCCGATGTCGTTGGAATGAAAATGTTCTGCAGCGGAAACGTTTTGTGGATGTTCCGATGTCGTTGGAATGAAAATGTTCTGCAGCGGAAACGTTTTGTGGATGTTCCGATGTCGTTGGAATGAAAATGTTTTGCAGCGGAAACGTTTTGTGGATGTTCCGATGTCGTTGGAATGAAAATGTTCTGCAGCGGAAACGTTTTTTGGATGTTCCGATGTCGTTGGAATGAAAATGTTCTGCAGCGGAAACGTTTTTTGGATGTTCCGATGTCGTTGGAACGAAAATGTTCTGCAGCGGAAACGTTTTTTAAATGTTCCGATGTCGTTGGAATGAAAATGTTCTGCAGCGGAAACGTTTTGTAGATGTTCCGATGTCGTTGGAATGAAAATGTTCTGCAGCAAAAACGTTTTTTGGATGTTCCGATGTCGTTGGGATGAAAATGTTCTGCAGCGGAAACGTTTTGTGGATGTTTCGATGTCGTTGGAAAGAAAATGTTCTGCAGTGGAAACGTTTTTTGGATGTTCCGATGTCGTTGGAATGAAAATGTTCTGCAGCGGAAATGTTTTTTAGATGTTCCGATGTCGTTGGGATGAAAATGTTCTGCAGCGGAAACGTTTTTTGGATGATCCGATGTCGTTGGAATGAAAATGTTCTGCAGCGGAAACGTTTTTTGGATGTTCCGATGTCGTTGGAATGAAAATGTTCTGCAGCGGAAACGTTTTGTTGATGTTCCAATGTCGTTGGAATGAAAATGTTCTGCAGCGGAAACGTTTTTTGGATGTTCCGATGTCGTTGGAATGAAAATGTTCTGCAGCGGAAACGTTTTTTGGATGTTCCGATGTCGTTGGAATGAAAATGTTCTGCAGCGGAAACGTTTTTTGGATGTTCCGATGTCGTTGGAATGAAAATGTTCTGCAGCGGAAACGTTTTGTAGATGTTCCGATGTCGTTGGAATGAAAATGTTCTGCAGCAAAAACGTTTTTTGGATGTTCCGATGTCGTTGGGATGAAAATGTTCTGCAGCGGAAACGTTTTTTGGATGATCCGATGTCGTTGGAATGGAAATGTTCTGCAGCGGAACCGTTTTTTGGATGTTCCAATGTCGTTGGAATGAAAATGTTCTGCAGCGGAAACGTTTTTTGGATGTTCCGATGTCGTTGGAATGAAAATGTTCTGCAGCGGAAACGTTTTGTGGATGTTTCGATGTCGTTGGAAAGAAAATGTTCTGCAGCGGAAACGTTTTGTGGATGTTTCGATGTCGTTGGAAAGAAAATGTTCTGCAGCGGAAACGTTTTTTGGATGTTCCGATGTCGTTGGAATGAAAATGTTCTGCAGCGGAAACGTTTTTTGGATGTTCCGATGTCGTTGGAATGAAAATGTTCTGCAGCGGAAACGTTTTGTGGATGTTCCGATGTCGTTGGAATGAAAATGTTCTGCAGCGGAAACGTTTTGTGGATGTTTCGATGTCGTTGGAAAGAAAATGTTCTGCAGCGGAAACGTTTTTTGGATGTTCCGATGTCGTTGGAATGAAAATGTTTTGCAGCGGAAACGTTTTGTGGATGTTTCGATGTCGTTGGAAAGAAAATGTTCTGCAGCAAAAACGTTTTTTGGATGTTCCGATGTCGTTGGGATGAAAATGTTCTGCAGCGGAAACGTTTTTTGGATGATCCGATGTCGTTGGAATGGAAATGTTCTGCAGCGGAACCGTTTTTTGGATGTTCCAATGTCGTTGGAATGAAAATGTTCTGCAGCGGAAACGTTTTTTGGATGTTCCGATGTCGTTGGAATGAAAATGTTCTGCAGCGGAAACGTTTTGTGGATGTTCCGATGTCGTTGGAATGAAAATGTTCTGCAGCGGAAACGTTTTGTGGATGTTTCGATGTCGTTGGAAAGAAAATGTTCTGCAGCGGAAACGTTTTTTGGATGTTCCGATGTCGTTGGAATGAAAATGTTCTGCAGCGGAAACGTTTTTTGGATGTTCCGATGTCGTTGGAATGAAAATGTTCTGCAGCGGAAACGTTTTGTGGATGTTCCGATGTCGTTGGAATGAAAATGTTCTGCAGCGGAAACGTTTTGTGGATGTTCCGATGTCGTTGGAATGAAAATGTTCTGCAGCGGAAACGTTTTGTGGATGTTCCGATGTCGTTGGAATGAAAATGTTCTGCAGCGGAAACGTTTTGTGGATGTTTCGATGTCGTTGGAAAGAAAATGTTCTGCAGCGGAAACGTTTTTTGGATGTTCCGATGTCGTTGGAATGAAAATTTTTTGCAGCGGAAACGTTTTGTGGATGTTCCGATGTCGTTGGAATGAAAATGTTTTGCAGCGGAAACGTTTTGTGGATGTTTCGATGTCGTTGGAAAGAAAATGTTCTGCAGCAAAAACGTTTTTTGGATGTTCCGATGTCGTTGGGATGAAAATGTTCTGCAGCGGAACCGTTTTTTGGATGTTCCAATGTCGTTGGAATGAAAATGTTCTGCAGCGGAAACGTTTTTTGGATGTTCCGATGTCGTTGGAATGAAAATGTTCTGCAGCGGAAACGTTTTTTGAATGTTCCGATGTCATTGGAATGAAAATGTTCTGCAGCGGAAACGTTTTTTGGATGTTCCGATGTCGTTGGAATGAAAATGTTCTGCAGCGGAAACGTTTTTTGGATGTTCCGATGTCGTTGGAATGAAAATGTTCTGCAGCGGAAACGTTTTTTGGATGTTCCGATGTCGTTGGAATGAAAATGTTCTGCAGCGGAAACGTTTTGTGGATGTTCCGATGTCGTTGGAATGAAAATGTTCTGCAGCAGAAACGTTTTTTGGATGTTCCGATGTCGTTGGAATGAAAATGTTCTGCAGCGGAAACGTTTTTTGGATGTTCCGATGTCGTTGGAATGAAAATGTTCTGCAGCGGAAACGTTTTGTGGATGTTCCGATGTCGTTGGAATGAAAATGTTCTGCAGCGGAAACGTTTTTTAGATGTTCCGATGTCGTTGGAATGAAAATGTTCTGCAGCGGAAACGTTTTTTTCATGTTCCGATGTCGTTGGAATGAAAATGTTTTGCAGCGGAAACGTTTTGTGGATGTTCCGATGTCGTTGGAATGAAAATGTTCTGCAGCGGAAACGTTTTGTGGATGTTCCGATGTCGTTGGAATGAAAATGTTCTGCAGCGGAAACGTTTTGTGGATGTTCCGATGTCGTTGGAATGAAAATGTTCTGCAGCGGAAACGTTTTGTGGATGTTCCGATGTCGTTGGAATGAAAATGTTCTGCAGCGGAAACGTTTTTTGAATGTTCCGATGTCATTGGAATGAAAATGTTCTGCAGCGGAAACGTTTTTTGGATGTTCCGATGTCGTTGGAATGAAAATGTTCTGCAGCGGAAACGTTTTTTGGATGTTCCGATGTCGTTGGAATGAAAATGTTCTGCAGCGGAAACGTTTTTTGGATGTTCCGATGTCGTTGGAATGAAAATGTTCTGCAGCGGAAACGTTTTGTGGATGTTCCGATGTCGTTGGAATGAAAATGTTCTGCAGCAGAAACGTTTTTTGGATGTTCCGATGTCGTTGGAATGAAAATGTTCTGCAGCGGAAACGTTTTGTGGATGTTCCGATGTCGTTGGAATGAAAATGTTCTGCAGCGGAAACGTTTTGTGGATGTTCCGATGTCGTTGGAATGAAAATGTTCTGCAGCGGAAACGTTTTTTGAATGTTCCGATGTCATTGGAATGAAAATGTTCTGCAGCGGAAACGTTTTTTGGATGTTCCGATGTCGTTGGAATGAAAATGTTCTGCAGCGGAAACGTTTTTTGGATGTTCCGATGTCGTTGGAATGAAAATGTTCTGCAGCGGAAACGTTTTTTGGATGTTCCGATGTCGTTGGAATGAAAATGTTCTGCAGCGGAAACGTTTTGTGGATGTTCCGATGTCGTTGGAATGAAAATGTTCTGCAGCAGAAACGTTTTTTGGATGTTCCGATGTCGTTGGAATGAAAATGTTCTGCAGCGGAAACGTTTTGTGGATGTTCCGATGTCGTTGGAATGAAAATGTTCTGCAGCGGAAACGTTTTGTGGATGTTCCGATGTCGTTGGAATGAAAATGTTCTGCAGCGGAAACGTTTTTTGAATGTTCCGATGTCATTGGAATGAAAATGTTCTGCAGCGGAAACGTTTTTTGGATGTTCCGATGTCGTTGGAATGAAAATGTTCTGCAGCGGAAACGTTTTTTGGATGTTCCGATGTCGTTGGAATGAAAATGTTCTGCAGCGGAAACGTTTTTTGGATGTTCCGATGTCGTTGGAATGAAAATGTTTTGCAGCGGAAACGTTTTGTGGATGTTCCGATGTCGTTGGAATGAAAATGTTCTGCAGCGGAAACGTTTTGTGGATGTTCCGATGTCGTTGGAATGAAAATGTTCTGCAGCGGAAACGTTTTGTGGATGTTCCGATGTCGTTGGAATGAAAATGTTCTGCAGCGGAAACGTTTTGTGGATGTTCCGATGTCGTTGGAATGAAAATGTTCTGCAGCGGAAACGTTTTTTGAATGTTCCGATGTCATTGGAATGAAAATGTTCTGCAGCGGAAACGTTTTTTGGATGTTCCGATGTCGTTGGAATGAAAATGTTCTGCAGCGGAAACGTTTTTTGGATGTTCCGATGTCGTTGGAATGAAAATGTTCTGCAGCGGAAACGTTTTTTGGATGTTCCGATGTCGTTGGAATGAAAATGTTCTGCAGCGGAAACGTTTTGTGGATGTTCCGATGTCGTTGGAATGAAAATGTTCTGCAGCAGAAACGTTTTTTGGATGTTCCGATGTCGTTGGAATGAAAATGTTCTGCAGCGGAAACGTTTTTTGGATGTTCCGATGTCGTTGGAATGAAAATGTTCTGCAGCGGAAACGTTTTGTGGATGTTCCGATGTCGTTGGAATGAAAATGTTCTGCAGCGGAAACGTTTTTTAGATGTTCCGATGTCGTTGGAATGAAAATGTTCTGCAGCGGAAACGTTTTTTTCATGTTCCGATGTCGTTGGAATGAAAATGTTTTGCAGCGGAAACGTTTTGTGGATGTTCCGATGTCGTTGGAATGAAAATGTTCTGCAGCGGAAACGTTTTGTGGATGTTCCGATGTCGTTGGAATGAAAATTTTCTGCAGCGGAAACGTTTTGTGGATGTTCCGATGTCGTTGGAATGAAAATGTTCTGCAGCGGAAACGTTTTGTGGATGTTCCGATGTCGTTGGAATGAAAATGTTCTGCAGCGGAAACGTTTTGTGGATGTTTCGATGTCGTTGGAAAGAAAATGTTCTGCAGCGGAAACGTTTTTTGGATGTTCCGATGTCGTTGGAATGAAAATTTTTTGCAGCGGAAACGTTTTGTGGATGTTCCGATGTCGTTGGAATGAAAATGTTCTGCAGCGGAAACGTTTTTTGGATGTTCCGATGTCGTTGGGATGAAAATGTTCTGCAGCGGAAACGATTTTTGGATGATCCGATGTCGTTGGAATGGAAATGTTCTGCAGCGGAACCGTTTTTTGGATGTTCCAATGTCGTTGGAATGAAAATGTTCTGCAGCGGAAACGTTTTTTGGATGTTCCGATGTCGTTGGGATGAAAATGTTCTGCAGCGGAAACGTTTTTTGGATGATCCGATGTCGTTGGAATGAAAATGTTCTGCAGCGGAAACGTTTTTTGGATGTTCCGATGTCGTTGGAATGAAAATGTTCTGCAGCGGAAACGTTTTTTGGATGTTCCGATGTCGTTGGAATGAAAATGTTCTGCAGCGGAAACGTTTTTTGGATGTTCCGATGTCGTTGGAATGAAAATGTTCTGCAGCGGAAACGTTTTGTGGATGTTCCGATGTCGTTGGAATGAAAATGTTCTGCAGCAGAAACGTTTTGTGGATGTTCCGATGTCGTTGGAATGAAAATGTTCTGCAGCAGAAACGTTTTTTGGATGTTCCGATGTCGTTGGAATGAAAATGTTCTGCAGCGGAAACGTTTTTTGGATGTTCCGATGTCGTTGGAATGAAAATGTTCTGCAGCGGAAACGTTTTGTGGATGTTCCGATGTCGTTGGAATGAAAATGTTCTGCAGCGGAAACGTTTTTTAGATGTTCCGATGTCGTTGGAATGAAAATGTTCTGCAGCGGAAACGTTTTTTTCATGTTCCGATGTCGTTGGAATGAAAATGTTTTGCAGCGGAAACGTTTTGTGGATGTTCCGATGTCGTTGGAATGAAAATGTTCTGCAGCGGAAACGTTTTGTGGATGTTCCGATGTCGTTGGAATGAAAATTTTCTGCAGCGGAAACGTTTTGTGGATGTTCCGATGTCGTTGGAATGAAAATGTTCTGCAGCGGAAACGTTTTGTGGATGTTCCGATGTCGTTGGAATGAAAATGTTCTGCAGCGGAACCGTTTTTTGGATGTTCCAATGTCGTTGGAATGAAAATGTTCTGCAGCGGAAACGTTTTTTGGATGTTCCGATGTCGTTGGAATGAAAATGTTCTGCAGCGGAAACGTTTTTTGGATGATCCGATGTCGTTGGAATGAAAATGTTCTGCAGCGGAAACGTTTTTTGGATGTTCCGATGTCGTTGGGATGAAAATGTTCTGCAGCGGAAACGTTTTGTGGATGTTTCGATGTCGTTGGAAAGAAAATGTTCTGCAGCGGAAACGTTTTTTGGATGTTCCGATGTCGTTGGAATGAAAATTTTTTGCAGCGGAAACGTTTTGTGGATGTTTCGATGTCGTTGGAAAGAAAATGTTCTGCAGCAAAAACGTTTTTTGGATGTTCCGATGTCGTTGGGATGAAAATGTTCTGCAGCGGAAACGATTTTTGGATGATCCGATGTCGTTGGAATGGAAATGTTCTGCAGCGGAACCGTTTTTTGGATGTTCCAATGTCGTTGGAATGAAAATGTTCTGCAGCGGAAACGTTTTTTGGATGTTCCGATGTCGTTGGGATGAAAATGTTCTGCAGCGGAAACGTTTTTTGGATGATCCGATGTCGTTGGAATGAAAATGTTCTGCAGCGGAAACGTTTTTTGGATGTTCCGATGTCGTTGGAATGAAAATGTTCTGCAGCGGAAACGTTTTTTGGATGTTCCGATGTCGTTGGAATGAAAATGTTCTGCAGCGGAAACGTTTTTTGGATGTTCCGATGTCGTTGGAATGAAAATGTTCTGCAGCGGAAACGTTTTGTGGATGTTCCGATGTCGTTGGAATGAAAATGTTCTGCAGCAGAAACGTTTTTTGGATGTTCCGATGTCGTTGGAATGAAAATGTTCTGCAGCGGAAACGTTTTTTGGATGTTCCGATGTCGTTGGAATGAAAATGTTCTGCAGCGGAAACGTTTTGTGGATGTTCCGATGTCGTTGGAATGAAAATGTTCTGCAGCGGAAACGTTTTTTAGATGTTCCGATGTCGTTGGAATGAAAATGTTCTGCAGCGGAAACGTTTTTTTCATGTTCCGATGTCGTTGGAATGAAAATGTTTTGCAGCGGAAACGTTTTGTGGATGTTCCGATGTCGTTGGAATGAAAATGTTCTGCAGCGGAAACGTTTTGTGGATGTTCCAATGTCGTTGGAATGAAAATGTTCTGCAGCGGAAACGTTTTTTGGATGTTTCGATGTCGTTGGAATGAAAATGTTCTGCAGCGGAAACGTTTTTTTCATGTTCCGATGTCGTTGGAATGAAAATGTTCTGCAGCGGAAACGTTTTGTGGATGTTCCGATGTCGTTGGAATGAAAATGTTCTGCAGCGGAAACGTTTTGTGGATGTTCCGATGTCGTTGGAATGAAAATGTTCTGCAGCAGAAACGTTTTTTGGATGTTCCGATGTCGTTGGAATGAAAATGTTCTGCAGCGGAAACGTTTTTTGGATGTTCCGATGTCGTTGGAATGAAAATGTTCTGCAGCGGAACCGTTTTTTGGATGTTCCAATGTCGTTGGAATGAAAATGTTCTGCAGCGGAAACGTTTTTTGGATGTTCCGATGTCGTTGGAATGAAAATGTTCTGCAGCGGAAACGTTTTGTGGATGTTCCGATGTCGTTGGAATGAAAATGTTCTGCAGCGGAAACGTTTTGTGGATGTTTCGATGTCGTTGGAAAGAAAATGTTCTGCAGCGGACCCGTTTTGTAGATGTTCCGATGTCGTTGGAATGAAAATGTTCTGCAGCAAAAACGTTTTTTGGATGTTCCGATGTCGTTGGGATGAAAATGTTCTGCAGCGGAAACGTTTTGTGGATGTTTCGATGTCGTTGGAAAGAAAATGTTCTGCAGCGGAAACGTTTTTTGGATGTTCCGATGTCGTTGGAATGAAAATGTTCTGCAGCAGAAACGTTTTTTGGATGTTCCGATGTCGTTGGAATGAAAATGTTCTGCAGCGGAACCGTTTTTTGGATGTTCCAATGTCGTTGGAATGAAAATGTTCTGCAGCGGAAACGTTTTTTGGATGTTCCGATGTCGTTGGAATGAAAATGTTCTGCAGCGGAAACGTTTTGTGGATGTTCCGATGTCGTTGGAATGAAAATGTTCTGCAGCGGAAACGTTTTGTGGATGTTACGATGTCGTTGGAAAGAAAATGTTCTGCAGCGGAAACGTTTTTTGGATGTTCCGATGTCGTTGGAATGAAAATGTTCTGCAGCGGAAACGTTTTTTGGATGTTCCGATGTCGTTGGAATGAAAATGTTCTGCAGCGGAAACGTTTTGTGGATGTTCCGATGTCGTTGGAATGAAAATGTTCTGCAGCGGAAACGTTTTGTAGATGTTCCGATGTCGTTGGAATGAAAATGTTCTGCAGCAAAAACGTTTTTTGGATGTTCCGATGTCGTTGGGATGAAAATGTTCTGCAGCGGAAACGTTTTGTGGATGTTTCGATGTCGTTGGAAAGAAAATGTTCTGCAGCGGAAACGTTTTTTGGATGTTCCGATGTCGTTGGAATGAAAATGTTCTGCAGCGGAAACGTTTTTTGGATGTTCCGATGTCGTTGGAATGAAAATGTTCTGCAGCGGAAACGTTTTGTGGATGTTCCGATGTCGTTGGAATGAAAATGTTCTGCAGCGGAAACGTTTTGTGGATGTTCCGATGTCGTTGGAATGAAAATGTTCTGCAGCAGAAACGTTTTATAGATGTTCCGATGTCGTTGGAATGAAAATGTTCTGCAGCGGAAACGTTTTTTTCATGTTCCGATGTCGTTGGAATGAAAATGTTTTGCAGCGGAAACGTTTTGTGGATGTTCCGATGTCGTTGGAATGAAAATGTTCTGCAGCGGAAACGTTTTGTGGATGTTCCAATGTCGTTGGAATGAAAATGTTCTGCAGCGGAAACGTTTTTTGGATGTTCCGATGTCGTTGGAATGAAAATGTTCTGCAGCGGAAACGTTTTTTGGATGTTCCGATGTCGTTGGAATGAAAATGTTCTGCAGCGGAAACGTTTTGTAGATGTTCCGATGTCGTTGGAATGAAAATGTTCTGCAGCAAAAACGTTTTTTGGATGTTCCGATGTCGTTGGAATGAAAATGTTCTGCAGCGGAAACGTGTTTTGAATGTTTCGATGTCGTTGGAATGAAAATGTTCTGCAGTGGAAACGTTTTTTGGATGTTCCGATGTCGTTGGAATGAAAATGTTCTGCAGCGGAAACGTTTTTTGGATGTTTCGATGTCGTTGGAAAGAAAATGTTCTGCAGCGGAAACGTTTTTTGGATGTTCCGATGTCGTTGGAATGAAAATGTTCTGCAGCGGAAACGTTTTTTGGATGTTCCGATGTCGTTGGAATGAAAATGTTCTGCAGCGGAAACGTTTTGTGGATGTTCCGATGTCGTTGGAATGAAAATGTTCTGCAGCGGAAACGTTTTGTGGATGTTCCGATGTCGTTGGAATGAAAATGTTCTGCAGCAGAAACGTTTTTTAGATGTTCCAATGTCGTTGGAATGAAAATGTTCTGCAGCGGAAACGTTTTTTGGATGTTTCGATGTCGTTGGAATGAAAATGTTCTGCAGCGGAAACGTTTTTTTCATGTTCCGATGTCGTTGGAATGAAAATGTTCTGCAGCGGAAACGTTTTGTGGATGTTCCGATGTCGTTGGAATGAAAATGTTCTGCAGCGGAAACGTTTTGTGGATGTTCCGATGTCGTTGGAATGAAAATGTTCTGCAGCAGAAACGTTTTTTGGATGTTCCGATGTCGTTGGAATGAAAATGTTCTGCAGCGGAACCGTTTTTTGGATGTTCCAATGTCGTTGGAATGAAAATGTTCTGCAGCGGAAACGTTTTTTGGATGTTCCGATGTCGTTGGAATGAAAATGTTCTGCAGCGGAAACGTTTTGTGGATGTTCCGATGTCGTTGGAATGAAAATGTTCTGCAGCGGAAACGTTTTGTGGATGTTTCGATGTCGTTGGAAAGAAAATGTTCTGCAGCGGAAACGTTTTGTGGATGTTTCGATGTCGTTGGAAAGAAAATGTTCTGCAGCGGAAACGTTTTTTGGATGTTCCGATGTCGTTGGAAAGAAAATGTTCTGCAGCGGAAACGTTTTGTAGATGTTCCGATGTCGTTGGAATGAAAATGTTCTGCAGCAAAAACGTTTTTTGGATGTTCCGATGTCGTTGGGATGAAAATGTTCTGCAGCGGAAACGTTTTGTGGATGTTTCGATGTCGTTGGAAAGAAAATGTTCTGCAGCGGAAACGTTTTTTGGATGTTCCGATGTCGTTGGAATGAAAATGTTCTGCAGCGGAAACGTTTTTTGGATGTTCCGATGTCGTTGGAATGAAAATGTTCTGCAGCGGAAACGTTTTGTGGATGTTCCGATGTCGTTGGAATGAAAATGTTCTGCAGCGGAAACGTTTTGTGGATGTTCCGATGTCGTTGGAATGAAAATGTTCTGCAGCAGAAACGTTTTTTAGATGTTCCGATGTCGTTGGAATGAAAATGTTCTGCAGCGGAAACGTTTTTTTCATGTTCCGATGTCGTTGGAATGAAAATGTTTTGCAGCGGAAACGTTTTGTGGATGTTCCGATGTCGTTGGAATGAAAATGTTCTGCAGCGGAAACGTTTTGTGGATGTTCCAATGTCGTTGGAATGAAAATGTTCTGCAGCGGAAACGTTTTTTGGATGTTCCGATGTCGTTGGAATGAAAATGTTCTGCAGCGGAAACGTTTTTTGGATGTTCCGATGTCGTTGGAATGAAAATGTTCTGCAGCGGAAACGTTTTGTGGATGTTCCGATGTCGTTGGAATGAAAATGTTCTGCAGCGGAAACGTTTTGTAGATGTTCCGATGTCGTTGGAATGAAAATGTTCTGCAGCAAAAACGTTTTTTGGATGTTCCGATGTCGTTGGAATGAAAATGTTCTGCAGCGGAAACGTGTTTTGAATGTTTCGATGTCGTTGGAATGAAAATGTTCTGCAGTGGAAACGTTTTTTGGATGTTCCGATGTCGTTGGAATGAAAATGTTCTGCAGCGGAAACGTTTTGTGGATGTTTCGATGTCGTTGGAAAGAAAATGTTCTGCAGCGGAAACGTTTTGTGGATGTTCCGATGTCGTTGGAATGAAAATGTTCTGCAGCAGAAACGTTTTTTAGATGTTCCGATGTCGTTGGAATGAAAATGTTCTGCAGCGGAAACGTTTTTTTCATGTTCCGATGTCGTTGGAATGAAAATGTTTTGCAGCGGAAACGTTTTGTGGATGTTCCGATGTCGTTGGAATGAAAATGTTCTGCAGCGGAAACGTTTTTTGGATGTTCCGATGTCGTTGGAATGAAAATGTTCTGCAGCGGAAACGTTTTTTGGATGTTCCGATGTCGTTGGAATGAAAATGTTCTGCAGCGGAAACGTTTTGTGGATGTTCCGATGTCGTTGGAATGAAAATGTTCTGCAGCGGAAACGTTTTGTGGATGTTCCGATGTCGTTGGAATGAAAATGTTCTGCAGCGGAAACGTTTTTTAGATGTTCCGATGTCGTTGGAATGAAAATGTTCTGCAGCGGAAACGTTTTTTTCATGTTCCGATGTCGTTGGAATGAAAATGTTTTGCAGCGGAAACGTTTTGTGGATGTTCCGATGTCGTTGGAATGAAAATGTTCTGCAGCGGAAACGTTTTGTGGATGTTCCAATGTCGTTGGAATGAAAATGTTCTGCAGCGGAAACGTTTTTTGGATGTTTCGATGTCGTTGGAATGAAAATGTTCTGCAGCGGAAACGTTTTTTTCATGTTCCGATGTCGTTGGAATGAAAATGTTCTGCAGCGGAAACGTTTTGTGGATGTTCCGATGTCGTTGGAATGAAAATGTTCTGCAGCGGAAACGTTTTGTGGATGTTCCGATGTCGTTGGAATGAAAATGTTCTGCAGCAGAAACGTTTTTTGGATGTTCCGATGTCGTTGGGATGAAAATGTTCTGCAGCGGAAACGTTTTTTGGATGATCCGATGTCGTTGGAATGGAAATGTTCTGCAGCGGAACCGTTTTTTGGATGTTCCAATGTCGTTGGAATGAAAATGTTCTGCAGCGGAAACGTTTTTTGGATGTTCCGATGTCGTTGGAATGAAAATGTTCTGCAGCGGAAACGTTTTGTGGATGTTCCGATGTCGTTGGAATGAAAATGTTCTGCAGCGGAAACGTTTTGTGGATGTTTCGATGTCGTTGGAAAGAAAATGTTCTGCAGCGGAAACGTTTTTTGGATGTTCCGATGTCGTTGGAATGAAAATGTTCTGCAGCGGAAACGTTTTTTGGATGTTCCGATGTCGTTGGAATGAATATGTTCTGCAGCGGAAACGTTTTGTGGATGTTCCGATGTCGTTGGAATGAAAATGTTCTGCAGCGGAAACGTTTTGTAGATGTTCCGATGTCGTTGGAATGAAAATGTTCTGCAGCAAAAACGTTTTTTGGATGTTCCGATGTCGTTGGGATGAAAATGTTCTGCAGCGGAAACGTTTTGTGGATGTTTCGATGTCGTTGGAAAGAAAATGTTCTGCAGCGGAAACGTTTTTTGGATGTTCCGATGTCGTTGGAATGAAAATGTTCTGCAGCGGAAACGTTTTTTGGATGTTCCGATGTCGTTGGAATGAAAATGATCTGCAGCGGAAACGTTTTGTGGATGTTCCGATGTCGTTGGAATGAAAATGTTCTGCAGCGGAAACGT